>NW_015386505.1:826784-834022 GCF_001527695.2 Protobothrops mucrosquamatus | reverse complement strand
ATCAGACAAACAAATTTCCAGTTGTTGAAGGAACAAGTAGAAATTATTTTAGAACTATGTATTGTAACCTTTGAAAGCACCTGGACAAAAGTCTTGAAGATTGGAATGTAGTCCTAATATTCCAAGAGAGGCAGGCGAAGCCTCCAGAAAAGACTAGTTAGTTTCATAGAGATACCTTCAAAATATTTCAGCAGGCTGTGAGCCACATGACTATCAGAATATAGAATACAGAAAAATTACTTCATCAACAGAAGCCAGTATAGATTTGCCAAGAGGTTTGCTGTACATATGAGAAGCATCCAGAAGTGCTAACGGACCAACAGCTGAGCATCAGCAAATAGGGTGATATGATAATTAATATGGCTAATGAAACCTAGAGCTGTGTTAACCAAACCATTTCATCTAGATCACAAAAGATAATAAGCCTCTGTACAAATGACATAATTGCATAATATAAACATGTAGAAGAATGGAAATCATAACACAAGAATTATATTTTCAGGTTAGGCCCCCATATGATGCCTAATGTTATACTTCTGGACCAAGTCAGTATGTTTTAAGTTATATCATTTCAACTTACTCATAAGTAGTTGAACCAGTATATACTGATTTGATTTTTTTAGAGTGCATGATAATTAAAAGCCATGTTTTATTTCATACAGAGCAAAATGAATTAATTAAATAGAGTTTGATATGTAAACCATCAGATATTGAATAAAGTGATGGGAAACCAAATATGCATCCATGTATGTGTAAATGTGAAAGTTGCAACCAGTAACTTCTCTTTTAACAGTGTAGTCCTCATCTACTCTGAAGCATAACCTTCTAATGCAAAGGTTTTCTTCTTTAAGTCTTTGTTAAAGGGACTAATCCATTTACCCCAATATTGCTGAAAGAAAGCAGCAGGTAAACATTGTTGAGAGAATTGCCTTGGGCTGACTTTTGAAACTGGATTAGGAAATGTGAGGTTTCTTGCCAAGTGTTTGAAAAAGAAAAAGCTAAAATGGCTTTTAGGAGTTCCTTCTCAGCTTATCAACATGGTGTTTGTGTACCCAGGTATGTTATCTTGATCTGGGAACTGCAGTTTGATTATAACTGCCATTCCATGGTGGTGAAGCACTTGGAAATATGTTCTCCCCCACCAATCTTCCCCGCCTCCAAAAATTGGAAACAAGAGGGAGCTTCAATTAGAATAGCAGAACAACAATTATTCAGTCAAGGCACAATTGCCTTAGGACAAAAGTGGAATAAAACAATCTTATGCCATGACCTATGGGGAAATATTTATGATTGATGCTGATTTTCTAGATGCTGGCAAATAAGAGAGGATGGAAATTCCCATAGCTGACAAGTTCATATTCAAGGCTTGGGCTAACCAAGCAGAGCCTTGCCTCTGTAGTTGTTTACTTTCTACAGCCTGTTTCTGTTAAGGTTTGCAAGACATTGTTGGGTAAGCTGTTGATCTTATTGTTTAGCTTTTAAAATGGAGCTCTTTCTTTCCTCTTCAAGATGTGTGTGATGTGGGTCACAGCCACATATCCAATGAATGAATGTGTCCATGCCTGGAAGGTCATGACAGAGGGTGTTTCACCCAAACATACCATAATACCTGTTACTGTGTTTGCAGTTATTCAGTTTGCTGGCTTGAATGGGAATGTTTAACTACAGTATACTATCTGTGGGTGCGTGTAAGAGACAGAACCACTGAGACACACAGATTAGAACAATCACCATTTTATTCATAAGCCACCTAATGGCCATAAATATAGTTGGCTAAAATGAGGTCAGTCTGTGAGTTAAAATAACACTGTTCTTTTTGTTGCTAGAATCTAGACACAAAGCCTGATGTTCTCCAAAGCCTTTCTGAATACCACTTGCAGACTTTCCAACCATAAAGCTATCCTACAGAATAACTTATTTCATTACATAAAGCAGTGGTTCCCAATCTTTTCTATATCCCGCACCCCTAGAATGCTTCTGATATATTCTCGCACCCCTTACAAAAATTTGAAATAACGGCAACAAATTATGCATATACACTATAATTTTGAAAACCCAAGTTTTTGCACCCCCTGGAATATCTCGCACCCCTGGTTGGGAACCCCCGATATAAAGTAACAATGGACTGTGCCTGATAATATAATCTATTAAAGAGAAACATTTTAGCCTAATATTTTCTCCAGCATGTTAAACTTCTATAGGGAGGAAATTTGAACGCTCATCCTTACATTAGGGTTCCGTAGCAATTTACTTCTAGTAAGTCTATTTCATATCATGTATCTGCATTTCTAGTCTCATTTAACAATACCTTGTGAAATATTTTCCTTTGGTCACAGCCTTAACAAATAATAATCACAAGTACTTACAATCTATAGTAATTCATTTTTTTAAAATATGTGTTTGTCATCATTCCAAACAGAGTTTCCCTTTCAACACTCTAAAATCCAATTTTTAAAGAAAGAAAGAAAGAAAGAAAGAAAGAAAGAAAGGAAAAGAAAACAATGATTGAAAATCATTCTTCAGTTTAAACTTGACACCTTTGACTTCATTTATTTGTTGGCATGAATATGGAAACAATTTGCAGTTTTGGAATTTCCTGGTAATATCCAAGTACAAGCCTGATTTTTTTTCAAGATCAGCCAAAAGATGGACTGCAGAACACTCTTCAAAAAGATTTGCTGCAGCATGCATATTAAAAGAAATAATGTGAATAAATTAGAAAGGTTGAGAGATAACAATAAGACTTTATAATTCGGTTCCCCTTGTCCTAAATCTTGTGTCCTCCAAATGGTTTGGACTTCCATATGTGCCCAAAGTTTTAAGACATCTGAATCAACAAAGTTGAGAAAGTTTTCTGCAGCCCATGCACCTCACTGCTAATTTGGGTTTTGGCTTGACTGCAACCTTCTTTTCTCAAGGTTGCCATTGGTAGAACTTATGGATTCATTTAACAGCTGTCTCAAAAAAGAGTAGCAGAGGATTGAAGCAATGTCAGGAAGGAATGGAAATGGTTGGGGAAAGAGCTGAGAATGAAGAGGAGCTGTTCAGCAAAATATCCTTTTGAACAATTAAATACACATTACTCCATTTTAGTGCTGAAAACGTATAACAGAGATGACTCACGTATACAGACTGTCATCATTTCTCTTGTTATCCTAGCAAAGAACAGGATGATAAGCCTGTTAATAATTATAAATTTGTGGCCTTCTGGGTTCATTTCACTTTGTTGCAAGGAAAAGATGGCTTTTGAAAAGCCAGTGCTGACATATTGAAATGTTTAAGGCATTGACGTGTAACATGTTTTACTCGTGGTTAGATGGACAGGACAGTTTGTTCCAGTTGTTATAAATATTATGTAGACAAACATGGAGTTATGTTTACCACCAGTGGAATTGTGAAAAAAGATGCATCACCACCATACTGCCTCAAACAGCACAATGAAAACTGTTTCAATAGCTATCCTGGAGCCAAAACTGTTGTTAGTCTACGATATTAATATCTTTGATCCGTATTTTAAAATCTTGGCTCATACATTATTTTAGAAATGGTTTGCTTCTCCCATTATCTCCATCACTGATTTTGCTGACTGGCATCATGGAACTGATCTAGATTTTTTTTTTTTTAATATCTAACAGTACTTTGGTATTTTTTTTTTGTAAACTTCTGAGAGGTTTTGATAGTTTGATGGTTCATCAACTCAGATAATTATATCAATGACATACTCTTCAATTTGTTTCTTGGGAAAATTCCATGTTGTACCGTATATCAAGTCATCTGTCATCAATCAATGGCTTTGCAAAAGGTGAGCAATTTTGTGGTACTGTTCAAGAAAAGCAAGGCTTGTACTAGGAATGGGAAAAATAAAATTATGCTACCAAAAAAAAAAAAGGAATGCCAAATACATGATCCATTGTTCCTCCTCTTGGGATGGGCCTCCAGATGTTGCTGAAGGACAACTCCCAGCAGCCCTAGATGGGGATGGTGGGAGTTGTCATTCAGCAACATTTGCTGAGCTACAGTTTCCCTATCCTTGCTGTAGGGAATGAGCTCTATACCGGTAGGCCCAGCAACTGAGTTTCTGACTTTTTTGAAAGCTTTATCTGTGGTTTTCTTATTTCTTTATATTCTATAGTTCAATATTCTGACATACTAGGTGCTGGCATTTTGAAAAGCATCTGTTTTAGCATGTTAAGATAACTGCTGTGTGGCTCCACCTTTGTTTGGTCAGGTGTCAGCTCACTAACGTGAATTAAAGCTCTATTCATTATGCCGTTTCTTTTTACATAGTTAGCACCTCTACTTGATTTTTTTAACAGAACATCCAGTAATCTCACTGAAAGTATTCCCCCTTCCAGTTAATAAGTACTTTTGTATGGTATTGTCCTTTTCCTGAAAGACATTGATGATTGCATTTCCCTGACATAACAGTCAATTAGCCATCTTGTCAGTACATGCAGAAATATAAACATTTCTGAATTGTGAGCATTCCCTTGTGTGATCAAGATATGAATGATAGACAGCTGCACCAATCTTTTCCATCTATAAATCCTTTTGCAGAGATTATAAAACTCTCAACAAGGGACCTTTCTAATTGGATGAAAAAGAAATGAGATTGGGTAAATATTTGGGTGACTGCCTTTACAATAGTACCATCAGTACTATATTATTTGTTCTTTAGTGGGTTGGAGTAGTGGAAAGTTTGCTGACCAAGCTAGTCAACTATGTCTTCAATCATAGTTGATTTTCACACCCATCTGCAGGTCTTTCCCCTCTGTACTGGAACATGTGGAGGTTCTGGAACTGACAAGGAAAAAATACAGACAGACAAGAAAGCAAGTTATTTGTGGTTTTCTCTCTCCCTGCCCAAATCTATTTCTCCGTTGAAAATCTTCTGAAATCTAATTTGATGATCAAATGAGTGCTTGAATACAAGAACTAAAAATGGTTGATTTTTGCCTTTTATTTCCCATATATTTATTTTTATCATATGTAGACATATATGTTTCTCTCTTCAGGATCAGGCCACAGTATGAGGAAGCTGCTGTAACTTTCAAATATCTAGAAAAGAGAATGACTAACTCAACTAAAACCTGACAAGATCAAAACAGGACTTGTGGTACATTTCCCTCATTCTCACAAATATTTTTTTCTTACTGCAAAATTACTCTGGATGATGCCATGTAGAAATATAACATTCAAATACAGTCTACAAAACCCAATATGTGTAGTCCAAGAATGCAGAGAATTACCACATCACAAAGAGACCCAGGGGATGTTAGCATTGTGGTATGCATATAAGAAGTTAGTGAAAGAAAGAGCATTATTTGAAAGTGTTTTCTGTCTTTGTACTTACTAGATCAGAAAGTTGTAGTGTTCAATACAACTTTTTTTTATCACCACCTCTTACTCTATTCCTTTGTGATAAGAGCTTGAGAACTGCCCCTCCTTGGATTAGCTATTGTGATACAGTGGAGAAAAGTTCAATTCATGTATTCTAGGACACTGTGTATTTTTTCTTAGTTTAAATGGCCATTAGTGTGTCTTAGCACCACATGTAGCTAGCTACTCACCTAATGACTTTGGGTGCAGTTAATAATTACCTTTAATGTCCCTTTGATCATCCACAGCTATTGCAGTCTGCTTTGTGAGTTCATAAATATTTACAGGAGTCACAAGTTTCTTGCTTTGTTATCAACCCATCCCTGGCTTATTATTGATAAGCACCAGCTTGAAGTGAGTTTACTTCTAATTGATCTATGCTGGAAGGAGGTTATCTGATTCAGAAAGTGTTGCTGAGTTTACATTCAATGATACTTCATCATTCTATTTCTTTTCATTTACTGAGTTTATTACATTGCCAAGGACATAATATGCATTTCTCTGGACATAACTCTATGCTACTAACATATAATTTTATTCCTGGCAAACTGATGATCAGACCTGAACCATTTATGACTGGCAAGATTAATATAATCTACAAGCAATCCAATAAACCATGGATGTGGTCAAGAATCTTGCAGTGTTTGTTTGTTGTACTATGTACTTTATTTGCTTGTCCAATGTAACAGACACGGTGCTTGAATACTTCTCACTATTATTTTACTCACATAACATGTATCAAATAATACATATCTAATGTGCTTAATATTCTAAAGATTTAAATACAAAACTCTACCAACAGGTTTACAAGCGGGTACATTTGAAACTATGTCTCATTTCATCATTCTTATAGGAACATATAATTTTTCATATTTCTTACTCAAATGAGTTGTTACTTTCAATGGGCAACTCTGATTAAGTATCAATGTTTATGTACTCTCCATGGTATGTGCGACCTAGTGAGTACCTCAGTTTGATGAAATCTCTTACTGTTAGATAGCAATATCATGGCCAATTGTGAGAGTATATAAGCTCTGAAGGAAGAGAAAATGAGACTGACGTTTATGGGAAAGCATTCTGTTTTTAAAGGGAGTGTAGTGTTTCCATATGAGAGGATGTCTACAGGCAGTTTGCACAACTGTAAGTAAAGTGGGAAATAGTTATATCGGGAATAGTATAAGGGTAGACTGAATACTAATTTATTAAGCTGTAGGGCTTTAACTGCCTGGATTGTTTGTAGTTTCTCCAGCGAGAATTTGAGGGTGGCAAACAGCAAATCTTTATTGTAATTCATAGGAAAATATGACTTTTCAAAGGAAAAAAACCCCTCTATTTTCATTATTATCATCAAATGCAAGCACAGAGACATTGAAATTTTTGGAAGTTTTCTCCTTCAAAATGACGAAAGATGCTCATTACATGGCATGATAGTCCTCTATAGATGTCACATTGAGGTCTCCCTCCCTTTACTTTGATGATACCGGTAGTAGCTTGAGAGAACCAAAATTATGCTCATTCATTCATTCTGCATTTTCTGGCAGACAGAAAACATCTAAATTACAATAAAATGACATTGACATTCATACCATCTGTTATACTATTATTCTTATCGATATAATATTTTCCCCCAAATATTCATTGGTATTTGTCTTCCTGTATCTGAGAGCAAGTCATACCTCATCTTCTTCACTTGCCTTTTAATATTTTAAATATTTTCAGTTTCGATGACTTTATTTATTTATTTGTCATATTTAGGTGGCTGCCTATTTCACTGGGCAGCATATAATTAAAAATAAAAGTATTAGGTGAAGAGCAGGTGTTAATTATACTGGAGCCATCTCAACTTTTCATCAATCTCC
>NW_015386505.1:812710-826389 GCF_001527695.2 Protobothrops mucrosquamatus | reverse complement strand
AAAACCATCACCTTGAATTGGGTCCAGAAACAGACTGGCAACCAATCCAGTTTGCATGTGTTCTTCTAGAAACACTTAACTGCCCATGCCACTGGGTTCTGCATCAGCTAAAGCTTCCAGATACTCCTCTAGTGCAACTCTCTGTGGAGCACATTACAGTAGTCCTATGAGGTGACTATGGCATAAGTAATTATGATCTAGGAACAGATGTAACTGATATACAACACAAAGTTGAGCAAACACTCTCCTAGTCATAACTGCTGCCTGTTATTCAAGCAAGAATTGCTAATCCAGGAGAACCTCCAGATTGTGTATAGCATCTGTTTGGGGCAGTGCAATCCTATCCAGCAACAAAAGTGGTATAGTCATAGAATTGGCAGACTCCAAAACTCAAAGCCACTCAATTTTGCAAGAATTAGAATTAGAATTAGAAATAGAATAGAATAGAATAGAATAGAATAGAATAGAATAGAATAGAATAGAATAGAATAGAACCTTGGAGGTCTTTTAGTCCAGCCCACCGCTCAAGCAGGAGAACCTATATCATCTCAGACAAGTGACTGTCCAACCTCTTCTTAAAAACCTCCAGTGATGGAACACCCACAAAGCTGTTCTACTGGTTAATTGTCCTCACTGTTAGGAATTTGTCCTTAATTCCAGGTTGCTTCTCTATTTGGTCAGTTTCCAACCATTGTTTCTTCTCCTGCCCTCTGGTGCTTTGGGGAATAATTTGACCCCCTCTTATTTGTGGCAGCCCCTCAAATACTGGAATACTGCTATCATGTCACCCTATTTCTTCTTTTCTTTAGACTAGCCAAACCCAAGTCCTGCAGCCGTTCTTCATATGTTTAGCCTTTGATTATCTTAGTTGCTCTTCTCTGAACTTTTCCAAGGTCTCAACATCTTTTTTGTAGTATGATGACCAAAATTGATTGCAGTATTCCAGGTGTGGTCTCACTAGGGTTTTATAAAGTGGTACTAATACTTTGCGTGATCTTGATTCTATGCCCAGGATTGTATTAGCTTTTTTGGCTGTTGCTGCCCACTGCTGGCTCATAGTCAAATGGTCGTCCACTAGGACTCCCAGGTCCCTCTCACAGTTGTTGTTTTGAGGCAGGTCTCACCTAATCTGTACTTATATCTTTGATTTTTCCTGCCTAAATGTAAAACTGCTTTTTTCCACATTAAAACTCATTTAGGGCTCATTATTCAAATTTGTCAATATCTTTTTGTATCCTTTTTGGATCTTGTCTTCTGGGATGTTGGCTATTCCTGCCAGTTTAGTGTCATCTGTGAATTTCATGAGTTCCCCTTCTATTCTATTGGTCCCTCTCCAGATCCTCATGGCCTCCAGGCACCAGGAAATGTCACCCATGGCATTATTAAATTTACCAGGAAAAGAGATGTATAATTGGGTATCATCAGTGTACTGATTATACCTCACCCAGTGGCTTCATGTAGCTGTTAAATAGGATCAGAGACAGCACCAACACCTATGACACCCTCAATTACTATCAACTGGAATTTACTTCAGAGAAAGGAAGTGAAATAGCATAGCACCATGTCACCCACCTCAATCCTTTGAGTTGATCCATAAAAATATGAATGTCACTGAGTGGTCAAGTAAGGCAAGAATAGATGCATAACTGCCATCCTACCCATACCAGAGATCATTCAAAAATGTGACCAGTTCTGTTTCCATCCCATACCCAGGTCTGAATACTGATTTATCTTTTTGGCAAGATGGTGGGGAAACTTCTAATTATTGTTAGTTCTGGTACATTTTTCTATTAAGAAAGCCAGGGTAACTGCAAACCATTGGAGAAATAATGAGACAGTAAAAATGCTGTTGATATAAATATGCCCTCATCCTCTTTAAAACTAAGACAACTTGAAAAACCTTATATCTCATCCAGAAAGACATTTGAAAGCAACTTTTTTCCATTAATCTGAATAGGATGATAAGCATAAGAGAAATTTATTTATCGAAAACATTTATATAACTGCTCATCTTCTAACCAACTTTGGGTGACTCCCAATCAAATCTGAAGCCATGTAGCTACAAACTGCTCTATGAAGTGAAAATTATGGCACCATTTTGAAGGTCTATAAGCATTACACTATTTTTACAGCTGTTCATTTGAGTCATGGATTTATATTATCAAACACTGCTTAATATGTGCACTCATATATCTGTTGCTATAAGCCATGGAAAGGAAACTGAATTATATGCATTTCTCATTTCCTGTGAGATTTTGAGAGGAAATGAATGCTAGTGATGTTCTCTGAAAACCTTTGTAGAGGATTAAACAAAGTGTAGGAAAAAAAAGAAAAAGTTCAAGAATTATTGGCCTTGATTGGGGCTGCTAAATCAATAACGGTGTAACTGACTTCCTTGATTGTCTGCTCAGGGTGGGCTTGCTACATTTTAGTTACAAACTTTGTTTAAATGAGTCGTATTTAATTCAGCTTTTCTTCTCCTAAAGTCTCCATCCATTACAGCCAATGATGAATGCTGATTGGGAACTGAAGGAATTTGAATGACAATATCTCAATAGGACCTTATGTTGGGGATTTAACATGCAGAGATGGATTTTACTTCCACTTCTCCTGCAAGCTACACGTTCTCCTAGATTGCTACAAGCTCCAGCTTGATAATTTGCCACTGAGAACTCTGCTTTCTTCCCACATGTATGTTGCCAGGAGAAAGCTGGGCTCTGCCAAGACCAAGGAAATAGTCTTATGTAAACAAATAAAACGTTACTGTTTATATTTTGATCAAGAGACTTTTTGGCTTAGCAGGAGCTGCGTCAGCAATTGCCATGTAAGCTCAAAAATCTTTGAAGAGGTTTTAGAAAAATTCCAAAAGGGGTGGTAGTGGTAGTGATGGTAGAAAGCTGGATTTAAAACCATCAGTTCCCTTCAAACCATGCAATACTACTATGAACTCAAGCTTATTTCTTGGCTACCAGTCATCTTTTGGGACTATTCGGTTTGGTGAGAACAAGTTAATGTTTGTGAGAATCTTTGCTGCTAGCTCAGCACTCTGTGTCAATAGCTAGAAGTTTGCCATTATTACCAGAGCTATACTGTGGTTTTCCAATCTGTAGTATCCTCCAGATGTGCTGAACTATACCTTCCCTAACCTTTAGCTTTTCTGTATGTCTACATGCATGGGTAGAAATGAAGTGTTTCAGAATCACATTTCCAAAAATGAACACCTTATATTGCAGATAACTGGATTAATTAATTAATGGAACTAAATGATATTTAAAGAGAAAGATTATAATATCAAATATTTTCCTAGATGTTACTTCCATGAACTATTGAAAAGGTCTGCTTATTAATTCTGTGGTCTAGTGAGTCAATTTCCACAAATTACTTTCACAAATGGCTTTATTATTATTTAATGACCCTGTTAGAAAAATATGATATGCTTTGGAAATAAATCATTCCAATTGTACAGTAAGATTTTGCCTGGAACATGCCTAAATGCAAAAGCATAATGAAAAACCATTATTGTAAAGTAGATTATATGAAGCATGCTGGTCTTGTGCCATATGTTGTGATGTGGGCCCAGTACTCATTTCAAGTATAATTAGCTGGTTCATGAAGCACAAAATGCAACACACATTGATCAACCATGAGTGCAAGTGTGGGAAGAACCAGAATATTTTGAAAAGCAGGCAGCTGAATGCATCTCTGGAGGCTACCTCTTTGGAATTCAAGGGATATTTGGATAGACTTGCAGAAGCAGCAAATTTGCAGAGGGAGTGAGGATAATGACTGGCTGTTTTGCAGATGTTCCTACAGTCTTCTCTGAAGGTTATCTTACAAATTAGGACTAGAGGTAATTCAAAGTCATTCAATAATTAGCTTTGGTAAGAGACTGTCTCCCATCATCCTGAATTGATCAGTGCTAGAACGGACTGTGGATGACTCCAGTCATTTATATATTGATTGTTTTTCCTATTTAAAATATATTTTCATGACAAAACAAGGGCTCTTATGCACTTTTGCTTGTGTACATGCACACACAAATAAAAACTGAGGCGTGTCAAGAGAAAAAAATCTATTGTTAAATGTTAAAGCTCAACACTGATGTCACAATATATATCTGCATCTATTAGAGATAGAAACCAATTAATTAATACTTCATCCATAGAGAGTGGTTCATCTCTCTAGGTCTGTGATTTCATTCTGTGCTGCGTGTGATCCCTCCCCTCCTTCTACGGGAATGGGACAACTTGCCACAGCCAACTCACTGTGGCCAATTTGCCATGGCCAACTCTTCACAGCCAAATCTCCATGGCCAACTTGCCGTGGGACAACTCGCCACATGCAACTCACCGTGGAACAACTCACTGCGGGACAATTTAACAATTCTATTTAATTATTTAAAATAAATTAAAAATTATTTTATTTTTTACCATTTACATTTCATTCTGTCCTTCCTTTTGCATCCTTTAATGATTCTTTTCCATAATATTTTTGCTATTAGTGTAACTTTTGTCCCGCAATGAGTTATCCTGTGGCAAGTTGGCCACGTCAAATAGTCATTGACCCTCCTTCCACCAGAAGGAATGAGGCTGAACTTAATCTATCTATGTCCTTGGTGGATTGATTCACTGATACACAGCACCTTCTAGCAGTTTATAGAGGCAATGTATTCACTCTCATTCTATCTAGAGAAAAATAAACACATCTTAAATGATTTGTTGCCAAGCGTATGGAGGGAGTGGTAATATGTCAATGCTGCTGGTGGTACTGAAGATAGTGATACTGCTGGAAACATTTTCTGGTCTCTCCCTGCAGCAGTTTTCTGATGAATATCCTGCCTACCCCATCCAAGCTAATAATGTGTGTGAATGTATTTTTGGAACAGACAATATATTTCCATTTTTTTCTCATCTTCCATTATCATAGCTCTGATTCTTGTTTAGCTTGATATGAAAAATAATGATGTCTCTTTCTCATGGCAAACAAAGAAGAAATAGTGGTAAGATTTATGTTATGACAAGCATCTCCAGAAGGCAGAATGAGGTATTTTTCAACAGTCTCTGGCTGTATGTGTCCACCAGCCAAAGCTGATTGGCTGAACACAAGACAAGGACCAGAGGTGAACTTTTCTTTGTCTCCCCATATCAAGAGGATATCTCCATTGGTTCATCTACATCCCAAAATCTCACAATGATGGTATGGAGTGCCTTATGATATCTTTTATTCATGTCCAAGGCCTGGCAAAGCTATGTGGGTAGCTCTGAGAATTATAGTGTTTCCATTTGGAGTCTGCTTGTTGCGTTTACTGCCTTTAAACTGTGAAACCTGTTCACTCTTATTACTCATTTTTTTCTTACATGAAATGACAATCAAATAAGAGAAACAATCTGCTGCTGCAAAATTAATGCCACCATGGGAAATGCTCTGTTAAAGCCTTTATTAGCTGCTTTATCCTTTATTGTTGTGAAAAAATGGAGTAATAGTGCTTCAGAGAATTTGATACATTGTTGAAAGATATATATGTCCTGTTTCTTACTGTTCATTCTTTGAATAAATACAAAGACCCATGCTATTTGGAACATAATATAAACTGCTGGTTTTACAACACAGTGTGATTCTTCTCCAGATGTCTAGTATGGGATATTTACTCAGGCTTCTTGAAATTGTAGCCAAATTTTTTTTATATCATCAGATTGCTCTCGAATTAGAGTGAGCAGCCCACAATCCTCCAAATGTTGATGAACTATCTTGCTGAGATAATGGGGAGGAGGGGAGTTTGTCTGCCTTTGCTCTAGAAATAATACTATTTCTTCTCTGAATCATGCAAAGCTATTGTTAAAATGAGCTATTTAAAATACCTTCCCAAGGCATTGTTACTAAGGCCTGTGCAAATCATCCAGGGAGGCACCTTGTCAAAAGATCTGCACAGGCCTAATTCTTATTTAGTTTTGAAAAAAATACTGGAAGATTTCCAAAGGTTAACGTAAATGTTTTTTGAAGAAATCAACAACTCCAAAATTAAGACAGCATCTCATACTTCTGGAATTTTCTAAATAATTACAGAGATTTATGTAAGCATTATGGTTCACCATTCATGCCATTCTTTGCTGGATGGCTGTTGTCTGGAATCAATATTTGTATTTTGGACATAACCAAATAAGAATGACTGTTTGTTGGATGGGCATTATTTTTTTTAGCATGTTAGTGTGTTTTGCAATTTTTTATTTTCTTCCATTCAATTGTGTCTGATTCTCAGAGACTACCAGGTCACGTCCCTGCAGTTTTCTTGGTGACATTTGCAGAAGTGGTTTGCCATTGTCTCTTTCCTAGGGCTGAAAAAAAATGATTAGCCCAAAGTCACCCAACTGGCTCACCATCTCTTGGTTTTTAATCTGATACCTAACCACTATACCAAGAAAACATTTTAGCAGGTTAGTGTTTTTGTAACCTTATTTAGTTTTTTAATATGCTGCCACTTCCTAAAATCTCTGGCAGCTAACAATTAAAAATATTATGAAGTCTCCCTTCTAAAACAAAACAAAACAAAACAAAACAAAACAAAACAAAACAAAACAAAACAAAACAAAACAAAACAAAACAAAACAAAACAAAACTAATAAAATAAAATAATAAAATAAAATAATAAAATAAAATAAAATAAAATAATAAAATAAAATAAAGAACAAACCCCTTAGAAATAAGTTATGACACACATACCAAACCAAATAAAACATCAGAATTACACTAAGGGAAAAATGATCAAAAGCATGAATTCACCAAATTCAAAGCTTGTATTATAACCAAATCCTCTTTCTATGCTTTATGGCAACGGTCCCCAGCGTTTCTGGCTCTGTGGACCTATGGCAATAGTGGCAGGGGGGAGAGGGGAGGGTTTCATGTGTTTGCACTGATTATGCAAATGCAGCTTCCTGTGTGCTGGCCGCTGCTTGCGCAGCCCAGTTGCCAATGAACCGCAGCGCAGCACAAGGCCGTGGACTGGGAGGTGGGTTGGGGACCCCTGCTTTATGGAATAGCCAAGTCCTAACTGATCTCCTGAAGTCCAGAAGGCAAAGAACACACCAGACTTTTTGGGGGGAAGGGATGGCAAAGTAGGGATGTGGCTTTCAAAAATTTCTGAGGACCAGTCAGGTGGTCCTCTTGTTCCTTATAGACAAATAAAGAAACATGAGAGAAGGCAGTCTAGTAGATCAGGGATCCCCAACCCCTGGGCCCTGATCTATTCAGAACTGGGCCATACAGGTGGTGGGTGAGCACCTGCACGTGAGTGAAGCTCCCCTTGCATGAGTGGTGACCATCTTGTGCAAATGTGCAAAGCTTCCCTTGCATGAGCTGCAGTGGCTGGCACGAGCAACTGTCATGCACACCTGCCGCTCACCCAAATGGAGCTGTGCACGCTCACGTGCTCCCCACCTGCCACTCACAAGAAACTATCCTCTCTTCCCCCCCTCACTGGGCCTCCAAGCCAGAAAAGCTGGGGATCGCTGTAGTAGATAACCCCATTCTGAACCCATGTTAATAACCTGAATTATACCTGGAAGCAGACTGGTGATCAAAGCAGCTCTCAGAGTAGTGAGATCACTTGAGTATATTGGGAAATACCATTCTTGCCTTGGCTGTAGTTTCCAAATGCTTTTCAAGGCAGACCCAGTTCATTTTGCTTCGTTTTGTAGAAATATATGACATCCTTCTAAAACATAATAGCAAGTCCTGTTATGAAAGGAAAGTGAAGATTAGGCAAAGACTATGCCTTCATATGTTGCTGTCATTTTTCCTTTTCATTTGCAGAAATAGCCTTAGCTTAGTGCCAGTCTCTCCTTTAAGGAGCCATTTCTTTTTCCATGCCTGCTTTCTATGGAGTTTATTACTTGGCTATAACTTAATGCTTCCCCTTGGTTGAAACTTGTCATGCAAAAATTTCAGCCCAAGGGATAATGTTCTGTCTCTTTCCTCCAAAAAGATATTTCAGATTTCTGAGGGTATTTATAAAGTGTATTCGGGGTTTGGGTGGTTTTTTTTTTTTTTTTTTAGCTTTGAGGAGTCAAACATGTGGTTGGAAATTTGGATCTGGCATTCATCAAATGACTTATGACATATGCTGAAAATGTAATGTTTAAAAACTCTTCTTGATCTTGCATGCTTGCCAAAGAAGCCCTTCACTGTGAGAGGATGCCATAGTATCCTTTTAAAATCTTTGGGCAAATTTTTGACTCTGTTTGTTAGTTCTGTAAAGTTTATTCCAGTGAGTGTGCGAGTGTTCAAAAAGGAACTAGACCTGATAAAAATTGGACTGCCAAATGGAGCATTCTGCAGTATTGTGTGTGTGTGTGTATGTGTGTGGGGTAGTCTAACAGTGTAAAACCATGCAATTTGTTTCAGAGACATTGAAAGTCCTATTGAGTATACTGCATAAGTAGTCACCACCCTTAACATTAATGGCCAGCTGTACTACCTATCAATAGCTATTCACCATATTATCCCAGATGAAATATAAAGCTCTCACATTTTTTAAAACACATCTGTGTATTAGCCCTATAAATCCTAAGCTATTTTTGAACACTATCCCACTGCCAATAAAATAAAGGAGGAATGAAACAAGTTGTTCTTTATTCCAGAATGCAAAATATCACAAGCCAGTTTTAGAAAAAAAAATTTGATTACTCTAGAGTAGTGTTTCTCAATCTTGACAATTTTAAGATATGTGGACTTCAACTCCCAGAATTCCACAATCAGGCGTGCTTGCTGGGGAATTCTGAGAGTTGAAGTCCATACATCTTAAACTTGTCAAGGCTGATAAACATTACTTTAGATGTGCAATTCCTTTTCTATTGCTGCCCTCAATTTATTCAGACAAATATATTTATGGGATGGTTAAAAACAGTTTATTTATAAAAAATATGTGATCAGACTTTATACATAGAAAGTTACTGTTTCCAATATTCCAGTTCTAAGTATCAATTATATATATAAAAAAACAGCAACCCACCACCCTACAAAACAATGAAACTCAGTCTTTAGTCCAAGGCAGAAATACTTCCCTCCATCCAATAATGACTTCTTTGTTGCTTATAGACGCTGTAATATTTTCTAAGCATTCACGGAGAGAAAAATGCAATATGCTTGCAGCTACATGTAAATTATGCATTGGGCAAAGGTCAGTGCAGGTTCAAGATCAGTTCAGCATGTGAGACAAAAGAGCACACTGTAAAAATAAGTACATCATATCATGCCAGTGGCCAATTCAAACAATTTCTTAAATAACTGCAGAGATTTATTTCAGAAGAAGGATGACAGGAGGGTTGCCTTGGTTAAAATAATAAAGAGAAAGTAAACATAGTCATAGATTTTGCCTGGATTTTTTTTTTCTTTTCTTTTTTCACCCCCTTAAACTGTCTATATATTTTGCCTCTATTCTTGTCACCCATTATTAGTGCCTTAACAGGGCAAAGCCTATGAAACTGGTCAAGAGGCAAATCTTCTGACCCAAAAAAGTTATAGTTGACATATTGAAATGGAAAGAAGAACTGAGCAAGGAGGAAGCAAAGGAGAAGATGAATATGCACATGTTGAGTGTTGTCTCAGGCTTCTAGCTGGCCATGGAAACTAGCCGAACACAAACAACCACAGCCTGGAAAACATGGTTTCTGAAAAAGCCAAAGAAACGTGATCATACTGATGTTCTAGAAGAATGCTTCAGGCACAGGGGACAACAAGGTAATAAAGGAAGAGAAGAAAAGTAAGCTGTGGTAAAAATGGGGAGGGGTTAAAATGCAGAGTTTGGCTTCCCTAACTCTTTTTTTCCCTTTCCCTAGAAAATAAATACTGGTCTTTATGAGCTCTGCCATGAGCTCTTATGGGCAGCACTTGTTAGTAGAACATATTCTCCCCCCCATCTTAGAACTCGCTTTAGGCTAAGGCTGAATAGGCACTGGCCTAGGGCATCAAAGCTAAGGGGACTCTAACATTGTTCCTCCTCCCAAATCATTCTAAAAATTCCAAACCTTGGATTGTCAGGGGATGGTACCAATCAGCTAATGTGATCTAGAGCACTATATTCCCTTGAGCCCACCTTCCCTTTTTGCACCTCTGTACCCAAAACCATTAGAACTGGACTGCAAAAATGCAAACTACCACTACATGGTAGCAAAAAGTACAGAAAACTTCAACTTTTTGCATTTTGTACCCTATATCTAGTTGTCTTATTCACAGTCCTTGGTCTGTCCTGAATTTGGAAGTAAATGAAAGAGAGTGAGTCTAGGATTATAGTGGAGAAAGAGAGTAAAGAGACTTCCTGAAAGCAGAAGTGAGCATTGTTCTAATTCCATATTGCAACATTCAGCTGAGCAAAGAATTCTTGCTTTTTAAAATAATTCATCTTGTTTGCAGTTTACGATTCACATACATTTTTAGAAAACGATTCCACTTCCTATATGCCTACATATGTCCGGTTGTCTCCTGTCTGTTTTTTAACTAGGTGATTTCCTAGAACTCTAAATTACTTTGCAGAATTTCAAAAATAGAAAAGGATTTGACTTCCCTGTATGAGGGCAGCAACATAGTATTCATCCCATAAATCCCATACCAGGTGAGCAAAGTAAAGACATAAATTGGGCCTGAGTGAGATGAAAAATTTCATTGCAAGGTTAGAAAAGTCCAGAAATTACAGTTTAGTTTCTAGTTCTCATTCTGGGGTGAAACTACCAAAAGAGACTGCAGATTCCAATACAAGTTTGAAAAGAAGAGCCATCTTTTGCTGCTTATGAGCTTGAATTAGTTCAGACTTTCCTTTCTTAATGATACTCACATATATTGGGTTTCTCATAACCTGGAAGCTGTAGTCTAGCCCTCTTCAGGAGGCACCAAATTGGAAGGCTGATGTAACTGGTCATACAGTTCTAGAACTGTATAGAATTATAGAAAGATAGATTATATTATAGAAAGAAAGATATATTATAAGATAGAAAAATGTGAGTTAGACAGTATCACCACCAGATGGATTCATAGCTGGCTGACCGGCTGTACTCAGTGTGTGGTACTCAATGGAATTGCATCTACATGGAGGGAAGAATGTAGTGGGGTACCCCAGGGCTCTGTTCTGGGGCCAGTGCTCTTCAACATCTTCATCAACGATTTGGATAGATGGGGAACTCATCAAATTTGCAGACAACATCAAGCTGGCAGGAATAGCTAATACTCCTTAAGATAGGCTTAAGATACAAAAGGATCTTGACAGACTTAAACATTGGGCACTATCTAACAAAATAAAATTCAATGGTGAAAAAAGTAAGGGTCTACATTTAGGCAAGAAAAACCAAATGCACAGGTACAGTATAGGTGGTACCTTGCTCAATAGTAGTAACTGTGAGAGGGATTTCGGAGTCCTAGTGGACAATCACTTAAATATGAGCCAGAGGCAGTGGTGGGATTCAAGTATGTGAACAACCGGTTCTCTGTGTAGATGCCACTTCTGGAAGTCCGTTCTGTGCCTGGGCAACAAAAAAATGGCTACTGGTTCTGCCGAACTGGTGCAAACCAGCTGCCAAAAAAGCCAACACAGTGCTAGGCTGCATTAACAGAGTGATAGAATCAAGATCATGGGAAGTGTTAATACCAATTTATAACACCTTGGTAAGGCCACACTCGGAATACTACATCCAGTTTTGGTCATCACGATGTAAAAAAGATGTTGAGACTTTAGAAAGAGTACAGTGAAGACTTCCGGTTTCGGAACGCGGCAATGCCGGTCATGCCTGGAGACTTGTCTCCGTGCCTTCCGGAGTTTCCTTCGCCGGTAGATCCCCCAGGGGGTCGAAAGTCGCCCTGGAGGGGCGACCACCAAGGAGGAAGCTTGCTGGTAGATAGGGGAGGGCGGCAGCTTCCCCCGAGTCTCCAGCTATCTCCTTAGGGCCGACGGAGCAAAGATCGGCCTGTAAGATCGCCGATCACCCTGCTGCACCAGCCGAAAGTCACATTGTCATCTAAGCGTTAAAGACCCACCGTGGATGATCCGGGTGAGACCCCTTTTGTTCCTCCCCACACCCCATGCTGTTTTTGCCTGTAGAAGCTTTTTGTGCTATTATTTCCCCATCTGGAGAAAGCGGCTTTGGTAATCGTGGGAACAAACGCGTTTTATAAAGGGACAGAAAAAACAAATCAATATTCATTTAAAGACTATATTCTATCTCTATTTACATTGAGCTGCAGAAAAAACTGTTTTTTGTGTTTTTGGGAGCGGTATTATATCGGCAGAGTATTTTTTGTTCCATTCTTCCTTTAAAAAATAGAAATAAGGAAAAAAAATGGCGTTTGAAGAAGTCTTTTTAGCTCACTGAGGACATCTACTGGTCAAAAATTAATACTGGATTTTTGTCTATCGAGATGAGATGGTTTTGGCCTTTAAGCTGTTTTTCAAGAGAAAAGATAATTTGAGCTAGCTGTGTGATCTGTGGGGGTGGATAATGTTCAATTTTAACTTTCACTAAAAAGGAAAAGGATTTTTTTTCAACTATTGCTAAAATGGAGAAGCCTCAACCATGCTTAAACTGTAAACTTATACTGGAAAAGATCTATGAGGCTAAAGAAGAAATATGTACTACAATAAAAGAGGCTACTATAGAACTAAGAGCCAGAATCTCTACTTTAAAACTTAAAACTGACTCTCAGATTGCACTTGACTACTCCACAAAACAGATTATACAAGAAGAGGACTTAACTGAGGATAAAGAGAATTTTACTTTGCCCTACAAGCAAGACCAAGAAAAGCAAA
The DNA here is from genome assembly GCF_001527695.2 of Protobothrops mucrosquamatus. Lineage (NCBI taxonomy): Eukaryota > Metazoa > Chordata > Lepidosauria > Squamata > Viperidae > Protobothrops > Protobothrops mucrosquamatus. The sequence goes on along the minus strand of NW_015386505.1, from coordinate 813,605 downwards.
GACTGAATTTTGAACTTTTGAAGCAACGAGGCCCTATGGACAAGAAAAATAGAGGATCAAACCAGAGATCAAGATGGCCTGCATTGAATCAAATGACACTACAAGCAACAAAAAGAGACCTATCTTCGGGAAGGGAAACCTTATTATGGAAACCTACTTGGCAAAAGAGGAAAGCTAGAATAAGATTGAAAAATAAAATTTAAAATTTTTTAAATTGGATTAATGGCAACCTAGAACTATGGACTGATGTAAGGACTGAGATCATGAGTTTGAAGTAAAAAGATGTTTTAGAGTTGGAGTGAATTAATAATTAATTGAATGTTAATTCAATAAGATGACTTGTTTGTTTTATAACATGGATGTTTAGCTATGACTTAATGGATTGAAATGATTTAAGGTTTGATATTAATTTGTCAGCTCAAAGAGATTGATTAATTGAAAGATTAGATATGCACAGAATAGATTGATAAATACATATACTTAGATGTGTTTAGGATAGATTAATAATTTTGCTTAAAATGAGATATTTTTTATATAATGGATTAAAGACAATTTAGAATATTAAGAATGCTTTTTTTTAGAATCTGAGGTTTATTTCTATGAAAATTATATGACATGATTTAAGGTATGATATTATTTTTCTAGCTTGAAGAGATTGATTAATTGATGGATTTGATAGGTACAGGACAGATTATTTTTTTTACTCCAAATAAGGGAGATTAATGGAAGAAGAAGTAAATAAGATCTTGATAAAATTAAGAAAGTAGAACATACGTGGAAGGGATAGTTGAATTGAAAATGTTTTTATTTAAAGTTAATTTGATTATGGTATTGTAAACTAATGAAGCTTAAAAACAGGTTCAGGTTGAATACACTTAAGCTAGAATTGGATATT
>NW_015386505.1:773602-812610 GCF_001527695.2 Protobothrops mucrosquamatus | reverse complement strand
TAGAGAGGGAATATTTGATGTATTGATTGTATTATGTATATATGTTTTGTTTTGGGCTGTTTGATTACCCCAACACCATGGTGTGTCCTGAATATGTTGTTCTAAGAAACTAAAAAACCAATAAAATTTGTTTTTTAAAAAAGAAAGAGTACAGAGAAGAGCAACAAAGATGATTAGGGGACTGGAGGCTAAAACATATAAAGAACGGTTGCTGGAATTGGGTATGTCTAGTCTAATGAAGAGAAGGACGAGGGGTGATGTAATAGCAGTGTTCCAATAGAAGAGGGAGTCAAGCTATTGTCCAAAGCACCTGAAGGCAGGACAAGAAGCAATGGATAAAAACTAATCAAAGAGAGAAGCAACCTAGAACTAAGATAAATTTCCTAACAGTTAGAACAATTAATCAATGGAACAACCTGCCTCCAGAAGTTGTGAATGCTCCAACACTGGAAGTTTTTAAGAAGAGACTGGACAACCATTTGTCTGAAATTGTATAGAGTTTCCTGCCTGAGCATGGGCTTGGACTAGATGACCTCCAAGGTCCCTTCCAACTCTATTATTATTATTATTGTTGTTGTTGTTGTTGTTAATTATTGAATTGTATTTGGTCTAGAATTATTATCATTTGTATCCCAACTGATTCAACCCCCTTTTCAATGTAAAGCCTGTGTCATTTTTTTCAGATGAGAAATCCTCTAATGTCATTAGAAGACAACTGATTCAACCCCCTTTTCAATGTAAAGCCTGTGTCATTTTTTTCAGATGAGAAATCCTCTAATGTCATTAGAAGACACTGGAAAATTGTTCTATGGCTTTTCTTACATAGTTTATGGTGAGCCAAGTCTCCTTTATGGAAGAGGCAGGAAGTTATATCACATCATATGTCCCTTATTTCTTGTACAAATAGGCTACAATAACCATTTTTGTACCACATCTTCATGACAGTGCCTTCTTCTCATGTCCAGCCTCAAATGAGAATGTTTGAAGTTATGTTTAGTGGTATGTGTTTTCCAAACACACTTTTGGCTATAGATATTATCAAGCATGTCTCATCAGCAAAGTACTTGATGACATGGTGGAAGATGGGATCTGTCCAGTTCCCAAAGGTTCTCTTAAGCTCCTGTGGCCATCCATCTTCCACTTGGTGGATGGCCAGTTTTGCTTGTTGGCTTCTGCAGAGTCATCTGTCCATGTACTACCAAAGGAGTACGTTCCAGCTTCAGAACTCTCCAGATACTGGACACTAGACAACTCTGACCAAGTTCTGTGTAGTTGAAGTCTCCCAATATTACTGTGTCTCTCCTTGACATTTCTGTAATTTGGTCCAGGAGGGTGATACCCAGATTTTCCATTTGGCTTGGCAGTCTATAGCATAGTTCTACCAGAACATTTTTGTTGTTTTCCCTTATTTATATTCTTAGCCAAATGCTTTCAAGTGAACCCTCACACTCAGATTCTTGGATCTCTATACATACCTCTACTTCTGTGCCATAATGCCATTACAGTATTTGCTTTTTATCTGGCCTGTTCCTTTTGAATAACCATGTGCCATGTGCAGATCTGTACATTGGGAAATGAAACAACTTCATAAATATATGGCACAACATAGGAGAACAAACCCATCAGGACAAGAGTCAGCAGTCCATCTGCATTTAAAAGACAAAGGCCACTCTTTCGAAGACAGCAAAGTCCACATTTTGAACAGAGAGGACCGCTGGTTTGAAAGAGGGGTCAAAGAGGCCATGTAAGTCAAAATTGAACAGCCTTCTCTCAACAGAGGGGGAGGGATCCGACATCATCTATCTCCAATCTACAACACAATCCTTTCAACAGTTGAAAGAAGACTCCACACCCATTTGCACTACTCAGGGGACTCTGGAGATACAGATAAGCCTCCAGGTAACTTTAATGACTTGCTAAAAGAATGCAAATGAACAGCTGTCTGCAGGAGTATAAATTTTTCCATTCCCCACCATCCAGTAAGAGCTGAAGAAGCTTCCTGGATGAGAAGCAAAATGTCTTCAAAGAAAAACAAGAAAGTCCAGTTGTCCCGTGAAAAAGCACCTTTGGGATAACTATGACCTGGATGACTGAGAATCTCTATAGACATTTTGAATAACTTATACCTTTCAATCCTTGAATTCCACTCATGAGGGTTGTCTGATCTGATGTCAGTAATGCTTACTAAATCATATCTGCCTGCCTTTATTAAACATTTTCATTTGTACATACTCTGTGCATTTATACAGAAATCCTGGAATCCTTGAATCATATAAATTATTTCTTACTGTAAATATGTCTTTATTATTATGTGTGTCCACAACTTGTATCTCCTTCCCTAACTCATTCCTTGGATTTATCATTCTGGGCTGCCTTCTCCCTCCTTTGCAAGATTTACTTTACAGCTCTCCAGATCAGATCTCTAAGGCATCTTCCAAGATAATCTCTTGCTTATTTCATAAATATGCCCCTTTTATGAAATATAAATTGTTCCTGTTGGCACATCTATATAGCCAATTATTCATATCCTGAGTTCTTGTCCTTTTGGACTACATCCTTTAACAGAATAACAGAGTTGGATGGGACCTTGGTAGTCTTCTGTCCAACCCCTGCTTAAGCAGGAGACCCTATACAATTTCAGACAAATGGCTGTCATATCTCTTAAAAATCTCCAATGTTGGAGCACCCCAACTTCTGAAGGCAAGCCATTTCACTGATTAATTGTTCTCAGTGTCAGGAAATTTGCCCTTAGTTCTAGGTTGGTTCTTTCCTTGCTTAGTTTCCATCCATTGCTTCAGGTGACCAGAAGGAGACAGGAAAACACCTCATTTGCTGCCAGTTCCTTTATGCCCCTGTCCAATGCTTCATAATCTCTTGCAATGTCTTCAAGTTTGTATCGGACTATGTGGTACAGAAGTTCTATTTAAACCAAGAAAGAGAGCTGTTGTTAGTTTTGTCACAACTGGGTGCATTACAGGCTCACCGCTACTTCTGCCAACAAGTATTTTGCATGACTATATTGTCAATTCTTCATAGCTTTTATTATTTTTGAATGCAGCACCATTTTCCTCTGAGTTCCATATCTGTCCCTTGGCTACTTGATGGTTTTGCTCATCTCAAAGACAATTGGACTTACTGACAGCACTTCTATTTTATTGCAGCACAGCTGAGGATTGGACTTGTTCATTATCAGTTGTTCCCTGGTACTCCATTCCCATACCTTTCTGCACCTGCATCCTGACAGCTGGATTATTTCTGGATATAGGTTTATCATTGTTCAGAATTGCACAACATTGATGTTCAATAATAATCTGACTGACACTTCTACTCTTACTGCCTGCTAGGCAGGCAACTTGATGGTTGGGTAAATGTGCCATAATAAACATCTTTTCAACCTCATTCTATTCCTATAGAGAAGGATTAGGGTTGACTTTCCCAATGCCAGGCAACAATTACTGGAAGAACAACCCAGGCTCCAATCACTTTCCTTAACTTGCCCTGCATTAAAAGAGTAAGGAGAACACCACTTATAGGTCTTCTTATTAACAGAAGACTCAGCAATCAGGACTGTAAAGTTTATGCTGTCTTTTTTTCTTTTTTTGCTGGCAGAAGGAATGATAAATGGTACTTCAGCAGTGCCATCTGGTTGTGCCCTCTTTTTCTGTAAATAAAATGAGCTTGAAAACAAACAAAGACACAAAGAAAGAAATCAGCCAAACAAGCAAACAACAAAAAACAGATTGTTTTGGCTTCTTGATAAAGCTTCCCACTGTTCCTTCAGCCCACATGTAAGATAGCTTCCAGCAGCTTGTTTATTTTTCTATATTGGTGATTCCAGGCACAATAACATAACCATACAGCTACAATGCAGTAACACATGTGGCTCTCTTCACAGAAGGATTCACATTTCATTAGCATTTTGCATCTTGAAACAAAGATAGCTATTTTAATCTTGCACTCCTGCCTCCAGGCTTCCCTTAGAATATGAAAGATAGTTCATAGCTCCCACTGCCAGGAATTTGATCCTGATTGGCTCAAGGTTGACTCAGCCTTCCATCCTTTTGAGGTCGGTAAAATGAGGACCCAGATTGTTGGGGCAATATGCTGACTCTGTAAACTGCTTAGAGAGGGCTGCAAAGCACTGTGAAGCGGTATATAACTCTAAGTGCTATTGCTCTATTTCCTCAATGGCAGAACAAAATTATTTGCTTTTATTTATAACATTTGCTATTGAGGAATTTAGTGTTTTCTGAAAACAGCATGAAACCCTTTTCCTTAAAACATCTGTATAGAACGGAGAGGTTAAAAATTATTTAAGACAATGACAATGGCCAATCTTTTTTGGCAATTGCACCATTAATAAGTTAGCATGTGACTCAGTCTTCTCCATCGCAGTTTTGCGCTCTCTTTCCCTGCCTCCACCTCCCACCCCCCACATACATAACCCCCCTTCTCTCTTTCAGAGGGTTTCACTTTAATCTCTGGAAATGGTGAACAAGCTCAAGCAGCATTAGAGAAATAGGCAAGAATGTAAATTTGGCTGGATCATAGCCAAGCTCACATTGTCTCTGGTCTTGCTATGAGGCAAACTCCTACATGCTCCATCATTTCTGGCAGCTCTACCCAAAGCTGTCCACATGAAAACACCAATATATTATGCCACAACCTAAATTAATATATAACAAGCACGGAACCAAATCTAATGGGGAAAACTCTGCAAGTGCTCCAGAAAACAACCCACTGCTCACAAGCAAAGATATAACATCAGTTGTTGCAAGCAGCCCACTAGTCTGCCTGTTCTGTGCCTTCTAGGAAACAGCCACCTCTTCTACATCAGGAAGAAAAGGCTCCCTAGTGCATTTCTTCTATCCTTTGCCTCTCATCAGCAGAGGCTATTTCCAAACTATTATTCTTTGCTTCTCAGATTGCTCCAAAGGGTTCCTGACACATTGCAAGCCAGTTTGGATGAAATTGACATGGAGCCTGTTAAGCTTCTCTGGGCAACAGCTTGCAAATTTAAGGCCTGGTTAATACTTGAATGGAAGAGGTCCAGAAAATTCTAAGCTAGGAATTCCTGTAAGCTAGGTTGGGAAATCATGAAAATTTTCCAGAATTAGAAGATGGCAACCTAGGTCTGTATTATTGATAAGAAAACTATATGGAAGGGTCCATGAAATTGCCAGGAATCAAACTGGACTTGTAGGAGGTTTTACATTCATTGTGAGCAGTCTCACATTTGGCCAAAGTTAGGCATTAGGTGACTTGACTGGGAAATCAATCACACACTTAATTCTTAGGATTAGAAGTGAGCACTGCAACCTTCTGTCTGAGGCCAATATCATGTAATTCAATGGTAGTTACCCTGAGATAACTTTAAAACAAGGATAGATCAATTTATATGAAACAGTGAAAGGCAGGAGCATCCATATTAGGAATCTAAGAGTCAAGATGGCTGCTGCAAACACATAATCAAAGTCCTACCCTTTCACACTGGATTGCTAACACTAATACTTTCTTCAGAAAGAATTGGGATTTCGATGCCTTATACTTTCCAAGGCTGATCTTAAATGGAACAGGAGCAAACACTGGAAGAAGAATGGCAAAAGGGGACATTTGTCAATATATAAAAAATAAGGAACTCATTAATGCTTCTTGCTTTGCTCTTAAGCAGAAATACTACAGTGGAAATGCTTCTTGAAAGAATTGTGCAATTGGCAGAAGTTCTGGTTTCCTTCTACTCAACCAAAGAGCAAAGATGGATGGGTTTTCCTCACCTGTATGCTTCAGCTCAAAACTTCATTTTTCTTGCCAAACCACAGAAAATGAACTTGAAGCCAAACTCTGATTCTTAATTTCTTGACATGGGTGGAGAAGTTCAAAATAAGCAAGACATGTTCAGCATCCCCATGTAAATTTGGAGACACAGCAATATTTGAAATGCCTTCTGCCTTCAGACATCCTGCATCAAGACCAAGACAAGGCATTAGTTTGAGGAGGTTTAGAGTCATGTGAATTATCATTGCCATCATTTTAAAAAAAGGTCAAATGAATGTCTTTTCCTACCCTGCCATCAAAACATCCAACAAATGAAATGAAACTTTACTCTATGGAAGATGTATGGCTTTAGGCCTACAGTATATTAAATTGAACAGCCCTCTCACAACAGAAGAACTGAGAAGTGAAATGTCTTCAAGGAAAAAGAAACCAAGAAAAACACCTTTGGGTCAGCAGTAGAAAAAACAGATTTCTCAGTAGTAGTGCCAGTGATGCACAATTGCCAAATCAATGCCCACCATATAGCTCTAGACAGCAGATGCTGACGGACTCAGAGTGAACATTCATGCTTTTATTATGGCTGCTTTCAGATGTACTGTAGTAGGAGATGCTGTCCCATGATCAGTGCTGAAGATTCAATTGACAGTACAGTTGGTTTTGTATTAAGAGTGAGTGGTGGTTAAGAAGGTGTGGTTATGTGACCTTGCCCTTCACAATGAGCAACAAAATATTGACGGTCTACCTTACTTGGTTACCAAAATCAATCTTAATTAATGATAGATAATTACAATTCTCAGGTGAAGGTTTTGTCATCAAAAACTGAAAAAGAAAGTTTGACATGGTTTAGGAAAAATGGAAGTCAGTGAAAAATGTCTCACCAGGTGCATACAATTTATATGGGTAAATATCATGACCCATGTTGTCCATGCCTATTTAAAAAGATAAGAGTTTTTTTTTGGATTGCTCTCTGAAGGAGTGTGTGTACATAAAACAAAGAGCTAGAGAAAGATTGATAAACTACATAAATAATCCTCAGGAAGACAAACATCACCTGTAGTTTTAGATGTATTCACTGCCAAAGGAAATGTTAGTACCACAAGAATTTCAACAAGTTTCAATATGCAAAGCTTTTTCTAAGTGGGATTACTTGTGTGGAGTTTGCTAATTTATCAAAGCATTGGAGGATTATGAGCAGCTTCACGTCTAAGCATTAACAATAAATGTCAGTCCCATCTGAAGAAGACTAACTTTACCTTTTCAAGGCATATCTTTTATTCATTGTTATTTATTTATTAAGTGTATTTTTATGTCACTGCATTTGAAATTATTTTCTGTGGCTTGAAATAGAAGAAATAAAATTTAAAACGTACCTATACAAAAGATAAAATACAACACAAGAAAACAACAATACATGAAAATGAAAGAATATAAAAAGCATCTAGTACTCTGGATTCAAGAGTGGTTGCCATGTGTCACAGGGCACGTCTGCAGGGTTAGGCTGATCACATTTGTTCATTCACAATTTAACAAGCAAATTTAATAAGATGTGCTTCCTCAACCACTTTCTAAAAGCAGAGACCAAAGTGGAGACTTATTCCAGTTTCTATTAAATGCTAAATTGTAAAATAAAATAATTTTATGTATACATTTGAAACAGGGTTTGTAAGAGAAAGCATTTTCAATAAAGTATCTTGTGCAGTTTTTGATAATAGAACAAGCCTATCCCTTGTATAACTAGGTCATTCTGAATTTGAACAGTTAAAACCAGCAGATAACTACCAAGGTACAGTTTTCAAACATTGAGAAAATCTGATCACAATCTCAACTAAAGTAGAAGTAAAAGCTGCCAGTGCTCTGAATGCTGCTCCCCAATGGTTAAAACAATCAGCTGATAGAGTCTATTCCTCTATCACAAAAAAAAGATAAAAATTCCACAGTGAGAAAAAAGTCTGAATCTTCCTATCCAAATTGTCTTATATATACGTTTTTTTTTTCATGTGAAAAATAGAATACTTGCTGGAATTCTTGTGTTACTTTAACCTACTTTATAATAAATTTGATTAACCAGTGATCTGTGAGAGTTGAGATTAAGTGCCTTCAGTCTAGGCTGTTACTAAAAGCATGACAGGATGAAAGAACTCTGTATTTATCATGAGAAATATAGTAGGCTATCATATTTTGCTGAAAAACTCTTGACAAACATAGAGATATAATAGATACAGAAAATCATATTGTATTACTGCTATCCAGGCCACGTTCCAGTGGTGCTGGTGCCAATATACATACATACATACACCATGTTATTTTGGGAAAGTGGTGTTAACAAAGTACAGAAAAGGAGTAAGAAGCTGTAAGGCAAAAAAACTATAGATATGTGGTAAAGAAAAAGAAAATATAGCTATATCTAGTTTATATCAACAACATTCATTATTCTGCTTTATATCTTTCTATCACATCCATGCACTGCTTTCAGATCCTTTCCGTAACATTTCTATATTCATTCATTTAACTTTATGAACAGGAACTCTCTTGCTTGGTTTGAATGGTTAGAATAACAGAGTTGGAAGGGACCTTCTAGGTCATCTAGTCCAACCTCCTGCCCAAGCAGGAGTCCCTACACCATTTCTGACAGGTGGCAGTCCAGTCTCTTCTTGAAAGCCTCCAGTGATGAAGCACCAACAACATCTGAAGGTGGTCTGTTCTATTGGTTGTTTGTTCTCACTGTCAGGAAATTTCTCCTTATTTCCAGGTTGAATCTCTCCTTGATCAATTTTCATCCGTTATTCATTGTCTGGCCTTCAGATGCTCTGGAAAATAAGTTGATCCCCTTCTCTCTGTGACAGCCCCTCAAATATTGGAACACTGCTTTCATGTCTCCCCTTGTCCTTTTCTTCACTAGACTACCCATGTCCAGTTTCTGTAACTGTTCTTCATATGTTTTAGCTTCCAGTCCCCTAATCATCTTTGTTGCTCTTCACTGCACTTTTTCTAGAGTCTCAACATCTTTTTATAGTGTGGAGACCAAAATTGTTGCAGTATTCTAGGTGTGGTCTTACTAAGGCTTTATAGAGTGGTACTAGTACCTCATGTGATCTTGATTGAATCCCTCTGTTAATGTAACTTCTAATTGCATTGGCTTTTTTAGCTGCCAGCGCACACTGTTGGCTCATATTTATTTGATTGTCCACTAAGACATACTTCATACATTGTCTTTTTTCCCCTCAAAATTCTAAGTTCTCTCTTTCTGAGAATCTTAATAGCCTTATCTAGCTATAGTTCTCCCAATATTTTCCTTTCTCTTGATGCAGTCATTTTTGTTTTATATATTTGTTTTGCCATTTGGTCCTCGTTAATAATTTCTATAGTGTATGATTTGTTTTGCAATTTAATTAATCCTCATTCATAATTTCTTTGGTAGATTTCATTCATGCTGGTTGCGCACGTCTAACCTCAATTCACATTCATTCAGCACTTATTCATTCTTCATCCTCTTGTTTTATCACATATGTAAGTGTCCCAGTCCTATTGAACTTAACTTATTCACATGCCCAATTCCCTTTTTCTTTTAACAAACTGAGCAAGCCCACACTCTTATTCACAGTCACTTTTGCTTCTCTCAATAAATATTCATTCTTCACAACAGATAGCATGCTAGCCACTACCTTTCTGCAAGCTTTTGCATAAATAAAAAATTCTTCACCCATTTGCTCTTTTTAGTAAATCTTCTACAAGGAACACAATTTTATCTACTTGCTTCAGGTTTTGGCCCTTTATGGAAAACTTGTAACCTGTAAACATGTTCAATATTATCTTGGTGTTTGATACATTAATCTTCAGGTCTATGCTCTAGTTGAATCATGTACCCTAATATTTATTGCAAATCTTTGGATTCTGAGCTATTGTACATTCACATCCTTAATGTTTCTAATATCTGCACTTATACTTTTTTCCTATTAAATTACCTTATTACCATTTGCTCAGCATTCCATTTATTTTCACAACCAATTAACCTAATCCTGTTCCTACACTGCTAATACAATTTTAAAATTCTCAGCTTTATACTTGCATTACAATGCATTGAATTCTAGGACTGAATGTTTACTGCAAGTTAAAGCTTAAGAATAAAATTTCAGTCGGATCACTGTTTACATGAAAATGTACTGGATATTTCTGGGCATATCTGTCAGCGTGTATTTATCTTGCCCCATTGTGGTTTAGGGAATGTGTTTCCAAACCAAAATGTCATAACCAGAATTTGCTGACATCTTAATATGTCAGGGAAGTATTTCAGTTGCTTCAGATATGTTTTGGGGAAAACAGACTTCAGAGAGTTGTCAAATCCTAGAATTAGAGCAACTATAAAGAACTTTTGAAACTGTAAATAGGAAATTAACCTTTAGGTTTGTTTGCTGATGTACAGTTTATTCATCACAGATTTTATTGTATTGATTGGTTTAACTGGAAGCTTTAGCTATGATTTATTCTGTTTATAGATTGAACACATTCATTTTTCTTCACATAGAAAATGAAAACCTAATATGAGTTTTATAGTTTGCTGAGAGGAATGCTATGTGAGAAGAATAGGGAAATAGCATGTAAACATGGTTGTAATTATAGGATTAAAGCTGGTTCTGCTGACTTCAAAATCTGTGTGTCTAAGCCAAGATTTATGGTAAAAATGTTCAGAACTGGCAAAACAGTTAAACCAGATTTACAATTAGAGTTGCTAGGACTGAACCAAACTGACATTATTTGAAGGGTAACACTGGTAAATGAACATTGAATGTCCTATTCAGTGAACGTATCTGATATCCTTTTTCAAGCAGTATTCACAACCTAAGAAAACAACTACCAGGACAAAATTTGATTAATATCTTAAAAGAAGACATTATAAGCCCTTAAAGAGCTTTCATTTGTCTCACAATAAAATAAAAGTTCCAGGTTTCTGGTTTATTCATTTGAAGATATCCTCCCTTGGTTCTAGAAATATTTTCTTGTATTTAACAGAATTTAGGATCTTCCAAAGTACAAATCAATTGCTAGACACAGTTCAGTCTAATTTGTTTTGCTTTGTTTACTAAAATCCTTCTCTCTTACAACTTTCTTTCTTTACAACTGCTGCATTTTTGCAATGTACACAAATCTGGTGCTCTCTAAATAGACTGGAGTACAATTTCCATCAGCAACAGCTACTAGCCATAAATAGACATAACAAATAGACTTTTCTTTGATTCTTGATTATTTAAATGTTTCATCTTTGGGCAACTTTGGAAAAGGTTGAAAAACAAAAGGTATTACGGCCGATGCATGTTGGATAATTGAGAATGCCCAAGAATACCAAAATTAAATTCATACAAGTAGTCCTCGACTTAATGACTAATTGACTAATTGGGTCATAAGTTATGGTGATCACTAAGTGAGTCACCATGTGACTGTGGCTGATTTTATGACCTTTTTTGTGGCAGTTGTTAAGCAAATGCAGTAGTTAAACAAATGCAGTAGTCTTTAAACAAACATACTGGTCATTAAGCAAACACAATGGTTGTTAAATGAATTCATTTTATCCAATGAGTGTTTTCTGGCAGAAACCACAAGTATACACTGTAAACCAGCAAAAAAAATGCCAAACATCATGGTTAGATGATGGCAGGATGTTGCAAACGGTTATAAATGCTATCAGTTGCCAAGCATAATGTGATTGTGTGACCATGTGTGTTTGTGTTTGTGTGTGTGAGGCCATCAGAATCTCAGAACTGTGTTTAAGTACCTTTTGAAGAGTTCATTGTAACTTTGAATGTTCACTACTACCTGTAACTCCTTCATTACGTAAAGCTGTCTAATGTACTTAGGACCCTAGGAATCCCAGAACATCTCACTGTCCTTAGGCAAAACATGTACCCAGATCAAGAAGCCATGTATCAGATGGAATATAGTGCAACAGATTGGGTCCTTTCTGGAATGACGCAAGGAGACAAGTTTGTGAATGGGAACAAGCAATAGAGTGAGACCAGGTTCTGTATTCTCCCCTCTGGTAATGAAAGTGAAGGAGCATAGTGAAGGGGGAAAAAAGAAGTTTAAATAAATGAATGAATTACAGCAACAGCAATCAGCCTTACAACAGAGAAGCAGTGAATATCTTGGCTATTTAGCACTGACTATCAACAGTTAAGGAACCAGCAGTCCAGAAATACGCCACAGAGTAGCACTTGATAGAGTAGCATTGGGCGCCTTGGAAAAGATATTCAGATGCCACCTTGTGTCTATATCTACAAAGATTGGAATTGTGCAGACAGTAGTTCTATGTAGGTAAATAAAAGTTGGACTTTGATGAAGCTGAACGGACTCTTCTGAACTTTGATGTTGGATAAGATTCCTGAGAATATAATGTATAACTAATAAAACAAACAAATAAGAGATCAGTCCAGAGTTCTGATTCAAATTATCATATTTTGGGCATGGAGCTCTCTGGAGATGTCTAACAACATTGGGAAAGATGGAGATAAAGAGAGAGGGTACAGAAGAAGAACAATGGCTAGGTGGGTAGAGTCAATTACAGCAGTGATGAATATATATTAAAGTCCTGAAGGAGCTGGATCATCCTGGAGAAAATCAGGATGTAGTTGCTAATGGCACACCATCAATAGGTGGCACATCATCAATATCTAGGACGATTCAGGAAATAGCAAAAGAAGTTTAAATAAAAGCAATAAATAAATAATTGAAAAGAAAGGATAACCTTCTAACTCTCTTTGCTATCTATGTATAAACCTACTCCTGAAATACTTTAGTCAGCATTTTTCTAATAGAAGTAGTAACACATTTTATCTTGCAAGGCTCAGAAATTCACACTGACAGAAATGTAGCCTTGAATTAAAGATATGTTTGCTTTTTGGAAGAAAGACTAAGAGAATTCTAGACAAAATATTGAGCGGTAGAAACATTATACTGCCAAAAAGGATATGTTGTCTAATGTCCAGGGTCTTTCTAGTCATAACATATTGCTTGAAAGCTGAACCATCAGAAAGGTGGAATGAAGAAAAATCAATCCCTTTGAACTATGGTGATGGAGAAAATTATTGTAAGTACTTAGATAACAAGAAGAACAATTCAGTGGTACATGAAATAAAACCAGGCAGTGCACTAGAAAAATTAATAATGAATCTAAAGCTGGAATATTTTAGATATACAATTAAGGTTTTTCCTGAATCTTGGAAAAGTGATAAACTGTAGAAACAGGGGCCAGCTGAAAGAAAAATGTCTACATATTATCACTGATATCATGAATATGGAAGAACTCAAGATGGTTGTTTAGAAATTATGGACTGTTGAAAGCAAGTATGCAAGTCCCTTTGGCTTTTTAGATGTTGGATCATTAGTCTTAGCCAACTTGCTAATGATGAGAGATTCATGGACCTGCTATTCATACAACCTAGAAAGGGCCATATTCACTGCTGATTTAGATAGGACTGCCAGATCTGGGCTACATAAATCTGAATATCCACTAAATGGCAGCAAAGAGTGAAAATGGGTTAATTTCAGATGTCATTTATGGTTTTGCTAAGATCAGATCTTAGCAAAGACTAAAATATTGAAACTAAGTAAAGAAAAAGGAGAATCTTGACATTTGAGTAAAGTTAATTGCAAACATGAATTTAATTCCAGTTCAGTACATAGAATCTCTGGTTTATCCAGTTAGGAACTGAAAGAAGATCACTTTGGAGTCTGTCTGTAAAAGTAAAAGTCAACATAAATTACACCTCACAATGAAGCATTCTGACTCTAGCAAGATTCCCTACCAAATTGGCAACTAGCAGATGGATTCCTTTATTTTGACATAAAATCAGTTAGTTTTCTGACTATTTCTAAAGGGTAGCCATAGATAAAATCAAAGTCGGAATAATAAGACTGAGAACTGACAGTCTATGAAAGGGTGTTTCTTTGGGCCAAAAATTCTGTTCAGAATACAAATGTTATTATTGGAAGAATTCCATTTGTGCATTCTTTGCTAATCAAAAACTTTGTTGAGCATTCCTGAACTATGATATCTGCTGAAATGTTTGTAACAGCTCACAGAGTTGATACATCTATCAATCAAAACAAAACCAATAGTTTCTTTTCCTAGAGGCGTAGAGATGGTGAGTATAGGAAGAAACTTTCCCATTTCTGATCTGAACTCCCCCTAAATCAACAGAACATATAAGAACCAAGCTTCCTTTGTCTTTTTTATTTGCTGAGCCATTAGAACACAATTTCACATGAACAGACAGACTACAAGTAACTTGTGGATTGTAAAAGCTAAGAGTTCTGTTCAGACTTGGAATAAAATATCAATGTAAGCAGTTTGAGTATTTAAAGTAAGTCATACAGCATGTTGCATGTCTCTCAGATTTAAAATCTTCAATAAAGGCATATTATCAGAATAAGGTCACAATTACACTAATATATTATTTAGGTTGGGAAGTAAGCAAAGTACAGGCAGTCTGCAACTTATGATTACAATTGAGCCCAAAATTTATATTGCTAAGTGAGACAGCTGTTAAGTGTGTTTTGCTCCATTTTACAATTTTTCTTGCCACAGTTGTTAAGTGAATCATTGCAGTTGTTAAGTTAGTAACATGGTTGTTAAGTGAATCTGGCTTCCTCATTGACTTTGCTTGCCAGAAGGTTGCAAAAGGTGATTACATGACCCCGAGACACTGCAACCATCATAAATATGAGTCAGTTGCCAAGCGTCTGAATTGTGATCGTATGACCATGAGGATGCTGCAATGGTTGTAAGTGTGAAAAATGGTCATACATCATTTTTTCAATGCTTTAACTTCAAAGCTCACTAATCAAATGGTTGTAAATTGAGGATCACCTATATTGAAATCCATGATTGATAGGATGCCCTCAAATTTATCCTTGTGGTCAGATTCACAATTACCACTCTAAGCACAGACTTTTAGATGGGCAGAAAGATTTAGGAGGATGAAGAATTTGGGCAAAATGAGGGACATCTTTCCTTTCATTTAGAGTCATACAGTATCTCTGCCTTCCGGATGGTGAATGATGATGTCAGTTTTTCTGGACTGTTATTTTTCTCATCATTTACTACCTGATAAACTTCAGTGCAAGGGAGTATAACAGGCATTGCACATTGTTAATCTGAATCCTAACAGGAAAATGATCTGATTGGGATATAAATGTCATTACTTTAGAGTAAGTGGCTTAAAGGAAGCAGGGTTTTTTTTTACATTCAATTAACAAAACTAAACATAACCTGAAAAAAGACTGAGGCTCTTGAAATGATAATTGCAAAAATGGCGGAAAGCAATTCCAGAAGGAAAAAATGTGGGCAAAACCAGGTAAAAATAGCAGAATTTAATGCAAGCTGTAATGCAAGCTCTGGAAATTTTAATTTTGGTGAGGATTTAGAAGATAATTCGAAAAGATGAATCTACAAGTGCCTTTAAACCTTAGTTGTACACAGTATTTATTTCTGTTTGTTAAAGACCTCTTTAAAAAATACTTCATGCACTTTTGATTACTACTTCATTTTTCTTGGCTTGGTACAGAAAGAAGTGTAGTGGGGTACCCCAGGGCTCTGTTCTGGGCCCAGTGCTCTTCAACATCTTCATCAACGATTTGGACGAGGGGATAGATGGGGAACTCATCAAATGTGCAGATGACACCAAGCTGGCAGGAATAGCCAACACTCCAGAAGACAGGCTTAAGATACAGAAGGATCTGGACAGACTTGAACACTGGGCACTATCTAACAAAATGAAATTCAATGGTGAAAAAAGTAAAGTTCTACATTTAGGCAAGAAAAACCAAATGTACAGGTATAGTATGGGGTACCTTGCTCAATAGTAGTAATGTGAGAGGGATCTTGGAGTCCTGGTGGACAATCACTTAAATATGAGCCAGCAGTGTGCTGCAGCTGCCAAAAAGGCCAATACAGAGGGATAGAATCAAGGCCAAAAAAGGCCAATACAGAGGGATAGAATCAAGATCACGTGAAGTATTAATACTATTTTACAATGCCTTGGTAAAGCCACACTTGGAATACAGTATCCAGTTTTGGTCACCACGATGTAAACAAGATGTTGAGACTCTAGAAAGAGTACAGAGAAGAGCAACAAAGCATATAAGGAACAGCTGCTGGAATTGGGTATGTCTAATTTAATGAAGAGAAGGACGAGCTGGGACATGATAGCAGTGTTCCAATATCTCAGGGACTGCCACAAAGAAGAGGGAGTCAAGCTATTCTCCAAAGCACCTGAAGGCAGGACAAGAAGCAATGGATGGAAACTAATCAAGGAGAGAAGCAACCTAGAACTAAGGAGAAACTTCCTGACAATTAGAACAATTAACCAGAGGAACAACCTGCCACCAGAAGTGGTGAATGCTCCAACACTGGAAGTTTTTAAGGAGAGACTGGACAGCCATTTGTCCGAAATGGTATAGGGTTTCCTGCCTGAACAGGGGGTTGGACTAGATGACCTCCAAGGTCCCTTCCAACTTTATTATTATTATTATTATTATTATTATTATTATTATTATTATTATTATTATTATTATTATTATTATTATTATTATTATTATTATTATTATTATTATTATTATTATTATTATTATTATCTCTTAGTTGGAGGGAAGGAAAAGAACAGCCAGGTGGCCAGTCTATTTGCCACCTAGTTAGTGGTGGTGGAAATAAAGAATGATCGAATGGCAGTTTCTTAAATGACATGAATACTCAGGCAGAAAATATACCAGAGCAAGGAATTTCTGAGTTTAAAGGAAATTCAGTTACACTCTCCCCCATTTCATTCAGAATAATTATATTCTACTTATTTACCATAGTTTATTTCAGTGGTTTCTTTTTTTCTTTTTGATGTAAAAAACACTTATACCAGTTTTTAACCAACTGTGTGTTATATTAATACGCTCTTGTATTGTGGAAGGGAAGAATGTGTGCCTTGAAAAATTAAATTAATATGTCATATGCATTTCCCAAGTGATAATCCTTGCATGGTAAAAATAAATTGTGCAACATATTTTGTCTCCTATAACCACCAGCACTAGTATATAAGCAATAGCAGAATCTTGAGGAAGGGAGGAAAGATCCTATAAGAGTTATCATCAAAATATACATCTTCTCTTCTCAACCAAGAAGCTTCTTCAGTTCTGCTGAATGGTGGGGAGTGAAAGGATTTATATTTTTTAGCAGTCATCTAATTGTTAGCATTCTGCAGGTAGGCCGCTCTCCCAGAGTTATTGAGGCAACTTGGGGGTTTATCTGTACCTTCAGGGTTACCTGAATCAGAGGGTGTGGAACCCTCTTGGGACTGCTGAGAGGACTGTGTTGTAGTCAGTGGATAGGTTGTGTTGTATCCCTGCCCCTCTGTTGAGAGATGGCTTTAGGCCTATATTAAATTGAACAGCCCTCTCACAACAGAAGAACTGAGAAGTGAAATGTCTTCAAGGAAAAAGAAACCAAGAAAATCACCTTTGGGTCAGCAGTAGAAAAAACAGATTTCTCAGTAGTAGTGCCAGTGATGCACAATTGCCAAATCAATGCCCACCATATAGCTCTAGACAGCAGATGCTGACGGACTCAGAGTGAACATTCATGCTTTTATTATGGCTGCTATCAGATCCTATAAGAGTTATCATCAAAATATACATAAACTATTAAGAAAGGCACAGGATAGAATCTTAGCTTTCTGTAGATGATGAGGAATCAATTTTATTTCTCTCTCTTCAAATTCATGACTGAACTGCTGCAACTAAACTCCTTTTCCCAATTTAGTTTCTTTTGCAAAAAGAGTAACAATTTAAAATGCTTTTCTTTTGGGATTGTGCAAGAGGAGAGTTGTACTAGTCTACAGCAGCCAAAAATTAGAAGAGATCTGCTAGCACCCTTTAAGTCTAATGAATTTCACTAAAAGACATGTTTTTGCAAACTACAATTCATGCATGCATATGATGAAGTAAGCTATAGTTCATGAAAGTTTATGCCTTTTAATTTTTATTATTCTGAAAAAGTGCTAGCAGACGCCTTCTGATCTTTCTAGACTAGGAATGTCCAGATTCAAGAGCGCTAGCACAGATAGCAAAGGAATAGCAGTAACATTTTAAAGCTCATCTTAATTGAAATGATGGGTTTCTACCAATGTAGAGAGGGCAATGGTTGGTTAGAACTGTAGAACTGGAATAAATCAGTTACCTCACTGAGCCAACCATCTGCTCAGCAAGAATCCATATTAAAGCATCCCCATCCTCTGCTTGAACACATCCAGTGAAGAAGAGCTTACCATTTGTAAACTAATTGTACATTTGGATGATATAATAAAGAACAGTATGGAGCTTCCTGTGGTCACGGACGTTCCTGAAAACTGCCCCATATGCAGAATTTAGAACTCTTGCAAATCAGATTCTCACAGAGCTTCTTTGAGAAGGAGTTAGAAAGAGATTATTCATCGCTATTATATCAGTCATTAGGATGCCTGAAGAAGATTCTTTTTGCCTTCCTTCTCTTCAAATCCAAAATCAGATCACAAGGACATTCCACATTCCAGCTCAGCAGATAAGACTGAGAAACATTCCTCCTACGGAGCTGTTGAAATCTTGGAGACTAGCACAGAAATCCTGAACTAGATGTACTCTTGGCTCCGATTCAGTAAACAAGCAGTTTTCTATGTTCCTTTGGTTCCATCACAGAGCCAGGTGGGGATGGAAAAAGGGCTTTATTGGAAGGATCATTAATTTCAGAAAGCAGAGTCTCATCCCTGAACTTTGATTAATGAAGCCAAGAGTTTGGGGGATGCTGAATTGCAAAAAAGAGGAATGATAGAAACAACTCGTCAAAGATCTTGCAATCTCTGGGAAATTTTAAATGGAAGGTATTTTTTTTCCTGTTAAGCAGCTCTGCTCCCACACCCACCTGATTAAAAAATACACACTTGTTAATCTCTTATATATAATATGTACTAGCAATTAGTCCACATTCCTTAGTAAAGGATTTTAAAGGAAAAGGATAAAAAGAATGAAAGGAAATCTCTCCATCATTTCTGCAGTGAAACATAATCTCTGTAAAGCAAGATATTGCTAAGAGGTAGGGTGTGTGTGTTTTTCAGAAGCTGTAGGTGCTTCATCACTGGAGGCTTTTAAGAAAAGACCAGCAGCCACCTGTCTGGAATGGTATAGGGTCTCCTGCTTGAGCAAGGGGCTGGACTAGAAGGTCCCTTCCTACTCCAAGGTCCCTTCCTACTCTATTTGATTAGTATTGGACTAGAATATTGGCTAAAGGAGTTCATGTAAAATCCCCTTGAAAGAGGAAAATGTTAGATATAGAACTAAATCTTTAAGTGGTGTATAGACTTTGGAAGTTTTCAGCCTAGAAAAAAAAACCAAAGGAAGGTATGGTTAGTTTTATTATTATAAATCCTCTTTTAGACTTGTTTTCTCACAATCTGAATAAGACCATCTGGTTAAAATATCACCTCTAAGCTCATTTTTTCT
Organism: Protobothrops mucrosquamatus; assembly: GCF_001527695.2. NCBI lineage: Eukaryota > Metazoa > Chordata > Lepidosauria > Squamata > Viperidae > Protobothrops > Protobothrops mucrosquamatus. The sequence goes on along the minus strand of NW_015386505.1, from coordinate 793,326 downwards.
GGGTCTACTGGGCATTTGTGAATTGGAGAGCAACTAAAATAGGCTCCTAAAGAAAGCCGTGTTCCCTCTTTTGGATTGCAAAAATACCTCAGATGAATCTTCTATGTTTTTTTAAAAAAAATATTAATGTTGGAACCAACAGCATTTGTTATTAAATTTGAACAAGTAAACTGAAAAGTTGTATTTTTAAATGTTACTATGGTTAATTGAAATGAAGCTTTCCAGTGTTTTGCACTCAACGGCCATTCTGTATTGATGGCATTAATGAAAATCAGGTAGCATTAGTGTTATTGTAATCAGTTTTATTAGTCTGCTATTAATGTTCATGACACCTTACACAGCTATAGAAATAACTTTGATGAGCGTCTAGTTTAAGATGGACACTGTAAAAAAGGGGTGAGAAAAGAAGGGAAATACAGTGAGGGGTATATGGACAAATTAGTGTGGAAAGATATTAATGTTTTGCTTTATTTGGCATGAGATTTAAGAGGATAATCAATAGAAAACTTTGGTTTTTTTTTTTTAAAGAAGCGTTTGAGGGAAGGAGACATGAGTTTTTGGAAGTTTTCTGACAATACCATTCCATGCCAATGACCAATAAATATTGATAAGGGATGCAAAGTGTGTTGTTCTGTTTATAACCTCTCTTTCAATTTCTGTCATGACCTTCAGTTTGCTGTATATTGGAGCTATACTTAAATATTTTTCTTTTCTTCCATTTCCAATGGAGCAAAGTCCAATTTCCCTGGTCCTCATTTTGCATACTTGCAATTTTGCAATCAATTTAAACACTTATAAAACTGAAATGAAATTCTGGTGCCTTTGACACCAGAATCATTTAAAAAGTCAGGGCTCTAAACTAAGCGTGCTGAAATGCCCGATTTTCAAAAACACTTTTCCTATAAGCGATGACCTGAAAAGTAGCAAGGGCAGAAATACAACCAAAACCTGAAAATAAGATCATTGTGTGTCTGAATAGCTGTGCAGGAGCCTCAGAAAATAAGATCATTGTGTGTCTGAATAGCTGTGCAGGAGCCCCAGGAAAGAGAGATGGCATCCAGGTAGTCAAGCTGCAGCTAGATAACATTCACTTCAGCTCTTGTTGCTGCAGGACTCATAGACGTATAATAATTGAATGCAGAACAATAAAACCATGTACTGTATCTTTGTGTCCAGTATTCCCTGACCAACATTTTGGATAGAGATTGTTTCTTAGAATCTGTCTCACAAAATGTTCACAAAATGGATTTTGATCACAGTATGCTTTCTGGTCCATGTGTCAATTTGAATTGGATGAGCCCATGTAATATGAGCCCATATTTTTTCTTCTATCTTTAGTAAACATCTCTCTCTAGTGTGGTCAGTGTCAGGCTTCAGTATAATTTCTTTAGATTTGTAACAGCTGATCCTAGAATTTCTTTTAGAAATTTAACTAGTATATTCTTACATGCTATGCTGACAGGACAACATTCAGAAGTTTAGAGAGGGAAAGATGGGAAATCAAGGTAAAGAAAACATTGGATTTTGTTTTTCAGTTGTAGAATCAAGCCTTATCCAAACTGGCTATACTTAGTTTGAGCTCTTAGCATTAGAGCTAAACTGGAGTTAAGTAAACAACATCTCTTCATGGAATGGAAAGTTCAGTTGATAAAACTGCTGAGGTATCTGAGTCGGTGCCATGCCTAGTTTGAGTTATGCTGTTTGAACTATGTGTGGTTGCAAATAGCTTTCCAGAGTTTGCTTGGTTTGACCAGCCACAAATGGCATGAAAACAATTCTTCAGAGGAAAAAGAAGTTGGAGAAACATGTCAGTCAGCTGTTCTCTGTAGGACTTTTCAGGGGTGGCAGCGCCCATTATGAAGACAAAGTAAACTCTTTTTCATCAGAGCTGACAAATGCAAATGTTGCTTTAGCGTTGTTGGTGGATGTTTATTTTAGCTCTGAGATATGCATTCAGCTGAAGGATTAGCTTTTTTATACTCTTAGCTGGCTATAGCTATTATATATTTTTCTATATCTAAAACATCAGCTTTGAGCAATGAATGTACAATTTGCATTTCAGTGTGTGGTTTGAACATCTGCAGCTTAGGTACAGGCATTTTTTAGGTTTTCTTATTTTCTGTGTGATTAGAAATAGCTATGTATAAACACAGGAGTATATTTCAGTCCCATACAATTGGCTCATAATAACTCTTCCTTTAGTAATGCACTGGCTTGTATTTTTCCTGGGGTTTTGTGTCTTATGGATCTTTCTGACTCACCTGCTTAAAGAATTGACATTTGTCCTTCAAATAAATAATGCCATATTGTGACGTTTTCTGTTTGCAAATAGCCATTTTTCTCTCACTTCATAAAGAACCCAGTCCTTGAAATACCTGCAAATATAGATGTGCTAGAGTGTCCTAACACAATTTCAGGCAAAGCCAAGACTGTCCTGAGTTTTGGTCTGAATAGGTTGCAGAATCGCCAAAGATAAGGGGAAGTTTGATTCAAGTGTCAACATCAAGAACGTGGTGCATTTCACTTCACAAGGAAGTTATGAATACCCCCTGTGAATTGCATAAAGTAGATTTCCTCAAAATAATACTTGAGATAGACTTTAGACTTGAGTACCTGTGATCCCCAATTAGTATTGCCAAAATCCCTGTTGACTGATGGATAATGAGAGCTGAAATCCAACCCATTTGGAGAATATGTACCAGATTATGGAAGTTCTGATAAACAATTCAAAAGCATTATGTTTTGACTTACTTGAAGAAGAATGGAAAGAAGCTAGCATTTATAATCATTATGCATCGAACAATGTTAATGAAAACTATAGTTTGGATTATTTGCTAATTTGTTTATTTGTTTTTGCTGAGTTCTTGCTACTGTTGAATATATGCATTTTCTTTATAGTAGTTTAAATGTGCTTGAAGTTTGCAGTAATCTACACAGTCATTTGAAATTAAGAGAATTTTCTAAGGGAACCTTAGAAGAGAGATTTGTATTCATATGCCAATAATTTTTTCCTCTTAATAATAAATATTGTTTTATCTTTTTTTAAAGTGGTTGTTATTTTAATTCCCACAGTGCTATGACTATTGTGGGAAATTTAAAATACCAAGTAAGACATTGGAAAGAATTTGAACAGAGAAAAGATCCACTCTAAAAAGACACTGAATTTCATTCCATTTACTAGTCCTTGAACTATGTACAGTAATTGCCTTATATATTACTTCCACTTTCCTAACTATGAACTAATATTTCTTAACTGACCTATTTTGTTCCTCCTAAATTTCTGGAATTTTGATTCATCAGCATATTTTTTAAAAAATAAATTAAGTTTTTTAAGCAATTTTTTCTTTATGTATAAAGAAATAAAGAAATATTATTAGGTGGATAGAGGTCTTAATAAGCCAAAGAATCTATAAATTTTGATTCATGATGCTGCAGTTTTCTGGCTGTTTTTTATTTCCATGGACACATGGAATCCTTGATATCCTTCTCTGAAATGTTGTATTGTTATTTGGAGTTGGTACAAATGATCCAAAAATTCTGAGTTAGGAGAATGTTACGAACCAGAAAAACTTCTTAGACAATCGTGTTAATTTTGGATGAATTATAAATGCCATGTTTTTTTGAAACAAATTGTTTTTGAAAGGATGAACTCTTGTAGAACAATATAGTTATTTGGAGTTTTCCACATCCGCCCGTAAGAAGAGGATGTCATTTAAACTTTGAAAAGATTCAATTGAATTTAGGGAATGAAGTATAACTATTGTAGAAACAGTTGGGGATACTGTATTCTTTCCCTGGAGATCAGATAGTAAATGAACAGCAAATTATGTGCTGGAGTATTTCCAGTTATAATCAACATATGTACATATCAGTGAACTGTATTTCACAAACCAAATCCTGAATGACTGCTAGAAGCTCAAAAATTTTATAACCTTTGTAAATGTTTAAACTGGATCAACAGAAACTCCAAATTCTATGCAAGTAACCCTGACTTCCATCCTAAAATGTATTGCCCACAATTTAATATAACCAAAATAATCCCAAGTGAGTTATTTAATTGAGTTCTGTTTAGTTCTTACTGATTGACTGATGCCTTCTTGCCATAGGATGTGAAAGTGACTCTCTTGACTCAAGACTGATTTCTGGTGACTTCGTGGACATGATTGTAACTTTGCTAGACATAAGTGGTTTGGATTGTCTTCTTCCAGGATTTTTTTTACTTTGCAGTCATGCCTTAAGTTTTGGGAATTCCTGGTTATTTGCCATCCCTGTACTAACCAAATCTGTCCCTGCTTAGTTTATTGAGTTCAACAAAGTAAACCAGGTAATGCCATTCCTTGTCTTACTCTCATTTGCATGAAGAAGTTCTAGATATATTGCAAACATAGACATGTTTACCTACATATAAATCTTAATGAGTTCATTTGATCTTAATCCCAATTAAATCAATACAGGATTGCAAGATTAGAGTTCGCTTAAGATATTCAAAAGAACAAAGATGTACTACAATATATCCAAACTCCATTTTCTATTGAAATGAAGAGAGGACATCATATGTACATGAGGACCCCTTGATTTCTAAACTGGAAACAGGATTGGGAGTCTTATAACAGTGAATCAAATTTTTATAACTTTAAATCATATTTTATGGGTTAAGGTGATGTGTGAAATTCAGGCTTGTGACTTATTCAATAAATTACAATTAAAATAAATTGTAGCTGTGGGTGAATTTATCTATAAAGATAAAAAACAAAAGATAATGAGAATGCATATATATCCTTCAATCCTGATGCTTAAGAACATCATTGAAGTAGTTTAACTAGTAAGTCTCATATTTTCCTTCTTAATGCAGCAAAGTCTTTATGCCTTTCATCAAAGCAAAATTGAGAAGGTTTGCTAAATAAAGGAGTAAATCATGTAGATTTCCTGTTGGTGCTAAAGCTGAGACCTTTTCAGTTTTTCAGAATGGAGGGATTAGTATTTTTGACACAGAAATACTAGCTAGCCCACCCACCTTGCTATTTTTAACTTTTGCCATGCTGATACACCAAAGTTTCTCACAGAATTGTTCAAACATTTCTCTTTAATGTGATGGAATAGTTTTCCTAATAATTATCAAAATACCAGTGGAACTTCAGAATAATATCCAGATATTAGAATAATATATTCACAAAGTTGGAAGGGAGCACTTAGGCCCTGCTCACTGAAGAAATCCAAAGCAATATAAATGTAATACTGTGGGTTTTGTTTTGTTTACAATACTGGGAAATCTTCAGGTCTATGCTGAATGATGACTTTCAACTTTCAACTAATTTTACCATTACAACCAGACCGGGGAGGGGGAGGGGGGGAGCGGGAGGGGGGACCTTGAAAAATCCTTCCACCATTTTGTGTAAACCTCCTGCAAATTTCTAAGAAATTCAGGCAGATTAATTCTAGAACTAGAAGCCACACACAATCATTCAAGGGTGCAGATGTTTGAGTTATAGGATGCTCATTTTAAAGGCTTCTAAAGTTAAAAAAGAACTCTTGCAGCTGCCAAGTGTAAGATGCAAGACTTTCTTATGTACTAAGATTCAGTTCTTATGCTTCTTTTTGTCTTCTGGGTGTGGCAATGTCCCAGGTTGCCAGTGTGACTTGTTATTTTAACAGTCTAGTCTATTCTCAGGAAGTTAGTAAATCTGTTTTGCTAAATCTACAGTAGCCTTCACATGCCTGCCTGCTCCCCTGTAAAAGCAACTTAATTCCTCCCCTTCTTTAAAGGAATTTGTCTTCTCATTTTGAACTGCTTTCCCTTAGCATTTAGTTTCAAATATAACTTCCTTTGTGAAGCTTTCAACTCTTCAACTCTTATTCCTTACTTATAATTGGAAAAAAACCTAGATATTTATGGCTACACTTTTGTCATCTTTGTTTCTTATCTTCATACCTAAATGAAACTTTCTTGAGATAAGTTGTAATATGTCATGATGGCATTAAGACAAAATCATTTCATTAGGAATGGAACTTCAAGCCCAGATAGTCAGATCTTTAGGGTCAGATATTTGATGAGTATTCTAACCACTGCCTAATTTAAAAAAAATAATCTAATATTTTAATTCTATTATGTACACTCACTGCAATATTTTGGAACACTTTGTGTTGTCACCTTTTTATAATTTCTAACCTGCAATCAATGTTTTCCATTTCATTTGTCAAAGAACTGTTTGACCTGATTGAAGAAGAATACTGTGTACTGTATTACTAAACAGGGGACCCTCGTGTTAATCAAACCTCATTCTATTTTCGCCATGATTCTGGAAACCAAATTTCCTAGGTGTTTTCTAAGAAGTTGTCTGTCATCACAGTATTTGCATTTCAAACTGCAAACACTGCAAAATAATTGCTACCCTTGTGTGTGTGTGTGTGTGTGTGTGTGTGTGTGTGTGTGATTTGCGATTATAAGGCCAGACATGCAATTTGAAAAGAGGTCAGCAAAGGGTATGATAATAATAGATACGCATTGCGAGCAAAAATTGCCAAGAGGGTTCTTCTTCCATATAGCACTGGGATGGCAGGATTTTATTTATTTTATTTAAAGAACATGACCACCTATCTCAGAAAATGACCCTAGGCTGCTCACCACAACCGAAAAAGACTAAAAACTAAACATCCCTTCCCACCAGGTGTTAGTCCAATCAGGCTATTAACCTTCTGACTCAACCTCCATTCTAGCTCAATGCTTAGGGGAAAATTCAGGTTCTTACAATGTTCTAGAAGGCTAATAGGGTACATGCCTCTCACATCTTAGATGGGAATCTATTCCAAAGAGCTACAGAGGTCTTATCAGATAAGATAAGATAGATAAAATAACCTTTATAAATGACAGCATTTAAGGGAAGAGACTTCCTAATTTCAGTGATAGCACTTTGCAGGATTAAAAGAGAAGTATAGCTGTGACTTTAATGCTGCTGTAGATATGCTAGCTATAAGGGTTTCAGAGAGCCCTCTGATGATAAGAGAACGGTTTCAGAGAGCCGTCTGATGAAAGAACACATTATTCTCAAGTCTTGAGTCCCAATATATAAGATAAACTCAGCATAGAAAACATTACCCCAAAGTCAAGGTGTATAACAGCTTCCCAAGTTATCGGGCACCTTGGTTGAACTTCCCATATATATGTACTGTTTGAGTCAAATGAAGGATTAAGAAATTGGTTCAATCTAGCCATATGATAAATTAGGCAATTTTCTGTTCTTTTTCTTTTAAAATGAAAGCAAATTTGCTGGAGGAAGACAGGAGGAGAACATCAGCCTAATGCTTTGCTCAATTTGCTCAATTTGCTCAGATGCATTCACAAATTACTATGTTAAAGGTTAGTTTGATAGATAAACTAGGATGGGTATAATGGCTAATGTAGGACTAACCTATGTCCCTCTAAGTCATATTTCTCATTGGGCCAGCCACTATTTCTCAGCCAGGGGGTGGAAAGAAGGGAGTCATCTAAACTATCCATGCTGTGGCATAAATACAAGGGGGGGGGAACCCAAGAAACATATTTTTCAGAGTTCTATACTGTCTCAGAGTGAGCCTTTTTTGCATGTTTCCCAAAGAAACGGCACTTATGAACTAGAGTGGTGTTTCTAAACCATGGCAACTTGAAGATGTGTGGATTTCAACTCCCAGAATTGCCCAGTCAGTGTGTGGAATTTGGGGAGTTGAAGTCCATGTATCTTCAATTTGCCAAGTTTTTTTTTTAAAATGGGATTAGAGCCTGATAAACTGACTGGACGGTCTTCTTGAACCAGGGGCAGTGCTTCTGAAAAAAAGGAAAAGAGAAAGAGGAACAAAGGAAAAGAAGGGGAATCCTAAAAATTGAAGTATTTTTTGTGCTATTACTTGTAAACTGCTCAGTCTTTAGCATATAAGCTAAAACAGTACACAAAATAAACAGCTTTTCTGAGAGTTCTGTGCAGTTTTTGCCGAGAATGTGATATTTTATCAAGATGTTTTCAAAGATGGAGTTCAATTTTCAGATTCATGAAAAAAAAGTATAATTTCAGTCAAGGAGCTTAAAATAAGCAATGATGGGTATGTTTGTTACTACATCAGAAATATCCATATTTTTAAGTAGTCAATTTGTCAGAAGTAAGTCTTCATCCTGGTTCATCCAAGCCGGGAATATTATCATTATTATTATTAAATAAGCAACATGGCGACTGCTTTGGGAAGATGGTTATAGTTTATTGCAGAAGCAGAAAGATGGCTCTTCAGGAAAGAGCAGAGAAGAAAGAGAGCGAGCACATGGCCAGTAGCTTTTTTTATACCCTCCCTAGCTNAAAGATTCAATTGAATTTAGGGAATGAAGTATAACTATTGTAGAAACAGTTGGGGATACTGTATTCTTTCCCTGGAGATCAGATAGTAAATGAACAGCAAATTATGTGCTGGAGTATTTCCAGTTATAATCAACATATGTACATATCAGTGAACTGTATTTCACAAACCAAATCCTGAATGACTGCTAGAAGCTCAAAATTTTTATAACCTTTGTAAATGTTTAAACTGGATCAACAGAAACTCCAAATTCTATGCAAGTAACCCTGACTTCCATCCTAAAATGTATTGCCCACAATTTAATATAACCAAAATAATCCCAAGTGAGTTATTTAATTGAGTTCTGTTTAGTTCTTACTGATTGACTGATGCCTTCTTGCCATAGGATGTGAAAGTGACTCTCTTGACTCAAGACTGATTTCTGGTGACTTCGTGGACATGATTGTAACTTTGCTAGACATAAGTGGTTTGGATTGTCTTCTTCCAGGATTTTTTTTACTTTGCAGTCATGCCTTGAGTTTTGGGAATTCCTGGTTATTTGCCATCCCTGTACTAACCAAATCTGTCCCTGCTTAGTTTATTGAGTTCAACAAAGTAAACCATTCCTTGTCTTACTCTCATTTGCATGAAGAAGTTCTAGATATATTGCAAACATAGACATGTTTACCTACATATAAATCTTAATGAGTTCATTTGATCTTAATCCCAATTAAATCAATATAGGATTGCAAGATTAGAGTTCGCTTAAGATATTCAAAAGAACAAAGATGTACTACAATATATCCAAACTCCATTTTCTATTGAAATGAAGAGAGGACATCATATGTACATGAGGACCCCTTGATTTCTAAACTGGAAACAGGATTGGGAGTCTTATAACAGTGAATCAAATTTTTATAACTTTAAATCATATTTTATGGGTTAAGGTGATGTGTGAAATTCAGGCACTGTGACTTATTCAATAAATTACAATTAAAATAAATTGTAGCTGTGGGTGAATTTATCTATAAAGATAAAAAACAAAAGATAATGAGAATGCATATATATCCTTCAATCCTGATGCTTAAGAACATCATTGAAGTAGTTTAACTAGTAAGTCTCATATTTTCCTTCTTAATGCAGCAAAGTCTTTATGCCTTTCATCAAAGCAAAATTGAGAAGGTTTGCTAAATAAAGGAGTAAATCATGTAGATTTCCTGTTGGTGCTAAAGCTGAGACCTTTTCAGTTTTTCAGAATGGAGGGATTAGTATTTTTGACACAGAAATACTAGCTAGCCCACCCACCTTGCTATTTTTAACTTTTGCCATGCTGATACACCAAAGTTTCTCACAGAATTGTTCAACATTTCTCTTTAATGTGATGGAATAGTTTTCCTAATAATTATCAAAATACCAGTGGAACTTCAGAATAATATCCAGATATTAGAATAATATATTCACAAAGTTGGAAGGGAGCACTTAGGCCCTGGTCAGTGAAGAAATCCAAAGCAATATAAATGTAATACTGTGGGTTTTGTTTTGTTTACAATACTGGGAAATCTTCAGGTCTATGCTGAATGATGACTTTCAACTTTCAACTAATTTTACCATTACAACCAGACCGGGGAGGGGGAGAGGGGAGGAGCGGGAGGGGGGACCTTGAAAAATCCTTCCACCATTTTGTGTAAACCTCCTGCAAATTTCTAAGAAATTCAGGCAGATTAATTCTAGAATTAGAAGCCACACACAATCATTCAAGGGTGCAGATGTTTGAGTTATAGGATGTTCATTTTAAAGGCTTCTAAAGTTAAAAAAGAACTCTTGCAGCTGCCAAGTGTAAGATGCAAGACTTTCTTATGTACTAAGATTCAGTTCTTATGCTTCTTTTTGTCTTCTGGGTGTGGCAATGTCCCAGGTTGCCAGTGTGACCTGTTATTTTAACAGTCTAGTCTATTCTCAGGAGGTTAGTAAATCTGTTTTGCTAAATCTACAGTAGCCTTCACATGCCTGCCTGCTCCCCTGTAAAAGCAACTTAATTCCTCCCCTTCTTTAAAGGAATTTGTCTTCTCATTTTGAACTGATTTCCCTTAGCATTTAGTTTCAAATATAACTTCCTTTGTGAAGCTTTCAACTCTTCAACCCTTATTCCTTACTTACAATTGGGAAAAAACCTAGATATTTATGGCTACACCTTTGTCATCTTTGTTTCTTATCTTCATACCTAAATGAAACTTTCTTGAAATAAGTTGTAATATGTCATGATGGCATTAAGACAAAATCATTTCATTAGGAATGGAACTTCAAGCCCAGATAGTCAGATCTTTAGGGTCAGATATTTGATAAGTATTCTAACCACTGCCTACTTTTAAAAAAATAATCTAATATTTTAATTCTATTATGTACACTCACTGCAATATTTTGGAACACTTTGTGTTGTCACCTTTTTATAATTTCTAACCTGCAATCAATGTTTTCTGTTTCATTTGTCAAAGAACTGTTCGACCTGATTGAAGAAGAACACTGTACTGTATTACTAAACAGGGGACCCTCGTGTTAATCAAACCTCATTCTATTTTCGCCATGCTTCTGGAAACCAAATTTCCTAGGTGTTTTCTAAGAAGTTGTCTGTCATCGCAGTATTTGCATTTCAAACTGCAAACACTGCAAAGATACCCTTCCTGGGCCAAAATAATTGCTACCCTTGTGTGTGTGTGTGTGTGTGTGTGTGTGAGAGAGAGAGAGAGAGAGAGAGATTTGCGATTATAAGGCCAGACATGCAATTTGAAAAGAGGTCAGCAAAGGGTATGATAATAATAGATACGCATTGCGAGCAAAAATTGCCAAGAGGGTTCTTCTTCCATATAGCACTGGGATGGCAGGATTTTATTTATTTTATTTAAAGAACATGACCACCTATCTCAGAAAATGACCCTAGGCTGCTCACCACAACCGAAAAAGAAAAAGACTAAAAACTAAACATCCCTTCCCACCAGGTGTTAGTCCAATCAGGCTATTAACCTTCTGACTCAACCTCCATTCTAGCTCAATGCTTAGGGGAAAATTCAGGTCCTTACGATGTTCTAGAAGGCGAATAGGGTACATGCCTCTCACATCTTAGATGGAAATCTATTCCAAAGGGCTACAGAGGTCTTATCAGATAAGATAAGATAGATAAAATAACCTTTATAAATGACAGCATTTAAGGGAAGAGACTCCCATCACCCATCCGTGTGATGTTTTCCTTGCCCTAATTTCAGTGATAGCACTTTGCAGGATTAAAAGAGAAGTATAGCTGTGACTTTAATGCTGCTGTAGATATGCTAGCTATAAGGGTTTCAGAGAGCCCTCTGATGATAAGAGAAGGGTTTCAGAGAGCCGTCTGATGATAGAACACATTATTCTCAAGTCTTGAGTCCCAATATATAAGATAAACTCAGCATAGAAAACGTTACCCCAAAGTCAAGGTGCATAACAACTTCCCAAGTTATCGGGCACCTTGGTTGAACTTCTCATATATGTACTGTTTGAGTCAAATGAAGGATTAAGAAATTGGTTCAATCTAGCCATATGATAAATTAGGCAATATTTTCTATAATGTGTTTCTGTTCTTTTTCTTTTAAAATGAAAGCAAATTTGCTGGAGGAAGACAGGAGGAGAACATCAGCCTAATGCTTTGCTCAACCTAATTCAGATGCATTCACAAATTACTATGTTAAAGGTTAGTTTGATAGATAAACTAGGATGGGTATAATGGCTAATGTAGGACTAACCTATGTCCCTCTAAGTCATATTTCTCATTGGGCCAGCCACTATTTCTCAGCCAGGGGGTGGAAAGAAGGGAGTCATCTAAATTATCCATGCTGTGGCATAAATACAAGGAAAAAAACCCAAAAAACATATTTTTCAGAGTTCTATACTGTCTCAGAGTGAGCCTTTTTTGCATGTTTCCCAAAGAAAAGGCACTTATGAACTAGAGTGGTGTTTCTGAACCTTGGCAACTTTAAGATGTGTGGATTTCAACTCCCAGAATTGCCCAGTCAGTGTGTGGAATTTGGGAAGTTGAAGTCCATGTATCTTCAATTTGCCAAGTTTTTTTTTAAATGGGATTAGAGCCTGATAAGCTGATTGGACTGTCTTCTTGAACCAGGGGCAGTGCTTCTGAAAAAAAGGAAAAGAGATAGAGGAACAATGGAAAAGAAGGGGAATCCTAAAAATTGAAGTATTTTTTTATGCTATTACTTGTAAACTGCTCAGTCTTTAGCATATAAGCTAAAACAGTACACAAAATAAACAGGTTTTCTGAGAGTTCTGTGCAGTTTTTGCCGAGAATGTGATATTTTATCAAGATGTTTTCAAAGATGGAGTTCAATTTTCAGATTCATGAAAAAAAAGTATCATTTCAGTCAAGGAGCTTAAAATAAGCAATGACGGGTATGTTTGTTACTACATCAGAAACTTCCATATTTTTAAGTAGTCAATTCACCTATAAATTCATTTTATATTCAACAAAGAAAGGATATGTTTTAATTTTAATTTTTCTATGTTAATACAAACCATACTTTACAAATTATGAAGCAAGTAGAAAGTTAGTACATGTTTTTTCATCACCATCATTTCTCTTTTGTTTCTTTCAAGTCACAGCCCATTCCTTAAATAAACAGGAATTTCCTCTGCAGCCTACTTCATTGCTTTGACAAGTGGTGCAGTACGTTTTATTTTTTCTTTTTCTGAAAAAAATTAACGTTATTGTTGTTTTTTTCTAATAGAAGTGCCCTCTTCATTTCAACTATTTTTTTCTTTTCATTACTTCGGAACGTTAGTTTCATCCGGAACGGTCCTTCTATATTTTTCTCTGACATGTTTGTAAGGACCTTATTAAATACGACTCAAGTTCAACCTTTGGTATCTGTATTACCGTATAATACACAAGAGAACCACTTCCATTTTTGAATCAACAAGGCATGCTCACCTTTTGCCCTCCGCAGCACAACCCTCATTTCCTTTATGTGGTATAGCCTGGCTTGCAACAAACTCTAAACAGAGTTGCTAAGAAAGTTGCTTTTCATACAGAGTGCTTTTGGGTTAAGAAAGCATCAATTATTTCTCTTTTCTCCTCCATCTTTTGCATTTTTCTTTGCAGCCAAGGCTTTTCCTTTTCCTGTCCATCCACTGTTACGTGGAACACAGTTCTCTACCCTCCCAGAGAACCACCAGTACTTTCTGTTCTTTCCAAGCAAACGGTATGTTTGAAATTGATTTTGTGAAATCAACCTATTGACAGATTAACTCTCTGAAAATTAAACCAAATACGATCTTAGGCAAAATAAAGATCAAGTTTGTGTGCTGGATCCAACTGCGGGCTAAGGAAAGAAGCAAAAACAATTCCCCAATGGATGCCCATGGAAGAGGCAGTTGAGCAATGGCTATTCCATTCTAAAACAATGTTAAATTGGGGGAAAATAGCATATAAATTTGAATATCAGTTCTAATAAGTCCTGTCTGTGGTATAAAATGTCATAATTATTAGGAGGATCAAAATGTTGATAAAGATGGGATAAAAATCTAATACATAAATAATAAATAAAAGTTGTGATCCTTTGAATCTTGTCAAGTGAACACTACAGAATTCATGACAAAGAATTTACACATGCCTGAAATACATTGTGTGTCTATTAAGGTTTCATTTCCATGAGTTCTCTCTAAATTTCTGGTTAATTCATTATTACATTTGCTCTAACTGAGTGTGTTCTAAGATAATATATTGCACTAAAATTGTACACATCATACAAAGTAGAAAAATCTTATAAGCAATGAGTAAATAGTCACAATTTTGAAATTAAAGGATTTGTGTCTTTGGTAAACTTACCTGGTATATAGGTTCTATTTAACTATAGGATAGTTAAACATATGGTCTGAAGTAAGAAGGGGGAATAATGTGTTATTTGCTCTCCAGGATTATTCTGTGTCAAAGGTCAGGAGACAGTGTGTCTGAACATCAGAATGATATTTGAAGTATATGTGTGGAAGTTAAAGAATACCTCTGCTATTATATGTTAGAATATGTTTTAATTGTTTGATTTTTCTGATCTTTGAAAAAAAAATCTGCCTGAAAATAAGTTAGCCCCAGGCATTCAAGCAGTGTACATGCTGAAAAAAATTCAATGAATTCAGTAATGGACTTTATTTCAGCCACTTTTCATTCATTCATTCATTCATTCATTCATTCATTCATTCATTCATTCATTCATTCATTCATTCATTCACTGTTTGTTTGTTTGCCTAACCACTGATGACTCTGAGCACTTTACAATTTAAAAAATAAGTAAAACTGTACAATTTTAAAAAATCACAAATTACCGGAAGACAAACATATAAACCAAATACTTGTCTAACAGACATTTAACCATCAATGGGGCCCAAGAACTGGAGAATAGCCAGATCTTCAGAAGTTTCCTCAAGGTCATCCTGGTGGGAGCCATTCAGATTTATGTATACAGTCTCCCTTTGTGTCTTATTTTCTGATTTTTAAAAAAGTACTTTCCAATGCAACAACCTAACTTTTGCTAAGACAATGTCTAAACTAAAGTTTACTTTGATATATATATATAAAGGCCATCATAATCAGATTGTAAAGCTCACTCATTTCTTTAATTTGTACCCAGGTCAGGTTATACCTTACTTCCATTATCTACCCATAACAGCATACTCCTACCCTTTTAACCTGTCATTCTTGGATCCTCCAAAGTCAAAGTGCTTTGCAAAGGGTGTTAGAATGACCTTTTCTAGAAAGAAGAATATTTAAATGGCCATTTAAACCCATTTCAGAATGTTGATTTTTTTTAAAAAAAAATATTTATTTTGTTATTTTTATACAAAAAAGGGGAAATCACATTATTTTGAACATACAATTATACATCTGACAAAGAGCCTTTTCTTCTGATGTTACTGAGCTACTTTTCATCCTGATGGATGACAACAGTTTTATTTATTTAAAATGTGTTGGTGTCAGAATGAATCCATCTGTTCCGATAGGGAAGATTTTTATTGCCTCTGGGGAAAATTCTTTTTGGCACTGATTTATTTATTAAGCAACTGTTTTCTTTAAAGAAGGACACATCTCCACAGGACTCATCTGTTGGAAGTGCATCATATGCTAAGAATTGAAAGAGTCAAAGCAAGTAGTGAAGAGGTCCAGGGCCCTGAAGTTGCAATACCACTATCGTGTCACACTGTTGACAAGATCACTTTTGCCAGGGAACTGAATGGATTACTTGCAAATCCATTTGGATATTTATTTGTTTGTTTGTTTGTTTGTTTGTATTAGTATTATTGTCTCATCTGGAGATAACTCATCTTACAAACATTTAAAACTAGTAAACATTAAAATGATAAAACAATAAATAACAACAACAGTAATAATTTATAGTTAAAAGATGGGGAGGAAGGGAGCGGTTAGGGCACCAGGCTAATGGTTAAGGCACCACTGGAAAGTGGGAAACTATGAGTTCAAGTCCAGCTTTAGCTATGAAAGCCAACTGGGTGACTTTAGACCAGTTACTCTCTCCCAGTCCAACCCACTTCACAGGGTTGTTGTAGGGAAAATAGGAGGAGGAAGATGTATTGGATATGTTTGTCACCTTGAGTTGTTTGTAAAAATAATAAAGGTGGGATACAAATAAAATAAATAAATAATTATTAATCAAATGTTGCAGATGAATTTTAAATGATCCCCCTTCCCTTCCCCTCCCTTTCCTTCTTCTATGAAAAAATGGTTTCTATTGATAAAACCTTCATTTTATTCTTTAAATGTATCTGCCCAATGGCTGAAGGCAGCCTGAAAAGTTTATATTTTCTTTGATCCTAGAATCCTCAGGGCTGTTTCTTTTCTTTCTTTTTGGTCCCCTGTAATCTTCTACTTGTTTCTCTTATTTGGGGAGTCCAGATACACTCACTAATGAAAGAATAATCTTTTTAAGTCCAAAAGAGAGTTGGCTTGATAGCTGAAGCAAGGAAATGGCTAAAGCAAAACAACAGCTGCAGTGGTGTGTTGTGTCATATGATCCTTCCTTGCATCATTGGTCTTGTACCTCACCAATTTACAGTATGAAAAAATGTGTGACCTATGACTGTTCCCACAGAATATTGACAGCAACCACAGACTGGCCTGAAACACAACATTTTGCCACATTAGATTACAAGTGGCCTCAACTCACACCTGTGCAGCAAGATATTATCAGCTTTACATGTCAGATGGCATAAGAGAGGAGACATTTGGGTCTCCTCACCAGGCACTGATTCATGTTTTCTTGAAAGACTCAGTATTGACATGCATTCTCTTTGAAATGTCCATAATGTTTATATGAATTGGATTCTTGCTTAAGTTCAAAGAATCTCAAACTGTCCTAGAAAGTCAACTTCCAAGCTGATTCTGTTAACAAATGGATCCAAGACCTTCATCTTTTATAATAAGCTTTAACTTAAATAAGGGATACAGGAGAATGATGACTACTCTGATATTATCATTCAAAGGATTAATGCTTTTGTAGCCATTTTATTATTTTAATTAGTGTCATTAATTTATGTATATACTGTACTTTTTCCAGGAGTACAGATTTGTGAGAAAATAATAATAATTTAAATCGAGTCATCATAATAAATTCAAGCCAAAAAGAGGAACAATTCTTTTTTAAAAAAAATTAAAGCAATAGAGCAGTACAGTCCTGGAGTACAGTACCAAAAGACAGTACAGTCCTGGAGTAAATGCTGGTGAAATCTTGGGAAAACAAGTATGTTTTCGATTCCATAGAATAAGAAGCATGGAAGTCAGCCAAATTTCTTTTGAGAATCTCATAACTGATCATAGACAATAAGAGAGTCTTGATCATGTAGAGTCCTTGGTGCTTTCTGAGCTTGGTTGTTTGCTTGTTGACATTTCATTACCCAGTTAGGTAACATCATTAACATTGTCTCTTAGAGACAATAAAAAGGTAAGAAGGAAACAAAAAGACCAAAACACATTTTCACCAGCAGCCAAGCAAAAACTGTAGTGCTAATGCATATATAGTTTTCAAAGTGTGTTCAGAATCATACAGTGTAGCTGTTAAGTCAGTATATGATTTCAGTATGTGACTTGACTTACATTGTTCCTAGATACGGGGATGGCTTAGGCATCAATCTAATATATTCACTTTCAACTATCAGATTAACTTGCATGCCAGTATCATTTTTATGAGCAATTAGGATTCCATTTATGAATATTGTTTTGATCCAGTCTTCTTTCTGATGTGCCACACTCCCTGTCAATTTAGCCTCTGTGAAAAAATCATCTTCATTAGATTGAGACCTCATTGTCAATTCTGGGTGTTCTTGAATTGTTTTGTATTTTTGCACATCATGTTGTTATACTTTTTACATTTGTGGCAGTTAGAATGCAGTATTGCAGGCTAATTCTGCTGACTGCCAATTGCCAGCAGTTTGGCAATTGATTCCCACCAGCTTAAGGTTGACTCAGTCTTTCAGTCTTCCGAGGTTGGTAAAATTGACCCTGATTGTTGGGGGCAATATGTTGATTCTGTAAACCACTTAGAGAGGGCTGCAAAGCACTGTGGAGAGGTATATAAGCGCTATTGCTATTGTTTACATGCATTCTTTATACAGCATCTGTTCTACTGTTCCTTCCTTCCTTCCTTCCTTCCTTCCTTCCTTCCTTCCTTCCTTCCTTCCTTCCTTCCTTCCTTCCTTCCTTCCTTCCTTCCCATAAAATAGAATTTTTCTCTAATGTCTGTTGAATAATGTGGCAAATGGGATTCTAGCCATGTGTTGACTTTCTGTGTAAGTAGCAATAATACAAATCTTCATGTTTTAACTGTAGCTAAAACTGAGTTTGTGGGATGCCCTAAATCAGTGGTTCTCAACCTTTTTAATGCCGCGACCCCCAACCAGTCGTAAGTCGAGGACTAAACCAGTCGTACGTCGAGGACTAAACCGGTCGTAAGTCGAGGACTACCCAACCGGTCATAAGTCGAGGACTTTCCCTGCCCGGGAGCGCCGCGCATGCATGGTTCCGCCCCCTGCACCGGCTGAGGCGTAGCTGGCAAGCGGCAGAGATGGAGCAGGCCGACCACCAGCTGGCCCAGCTCAAGGGAGGTAAGGCGCCCGCCGGAAGAGAGGAAAAAAAATGGCGGACAGCCTTGCTTGGCGACCCCCGTGAAATGGTCGATCAACCCCAAATGGGGTCGCGACCCATAGGTTGAGAACCGCTGCCCTAAATGCTACAGTCAGCTTCACTTCTGACTCTGTTGTATCAAGTATACTGCATAGATTGGGATAACCTCTATATTTTTCATAAGTGGATAAATAAATAAACA
Source organism: Protobothrops mucrosquamatus (assembly GCF_001527695.2). NCBI lineage: Eukaryota > Metazoa > Chordata > Lepidosauria > Squamata > Viperidae > Protobothrops > Protobothrops mucrosquamatus. The sequence goes on along the minus strand of NW_015386505.1, from coordinate 774,664 downwards.
ATGCAGCACAATAGATAAACTGTTTATTAAGATCAGATTAGAGTCAGGTTTGACCAGAAAAAAAAAGAAGCTTAACATCTTGAAGGAAACATATGCTCCATAATGTGGGCATGTTAATCTTCCAGTAAATATGAACAATTCCATATGCAGGGGATGGATCATGTAGATATTTTGCAAAATTGGAATTAACAAACCACTACAGTACTATTGTATCCCATTTGCATGGAAAAGCTTTATAAAAGCAGTATTATCTAAGTTAATGAATAATATGCAAGTACACTTAATATGTAGCTATTGTTTATGTTCAGGCCTTAAAATTAAAAAGCAATCAATATAAAAACAATCAGGATATGTCATTTAATCAGTTATTTAGTTCCTTGTTTTCCATTAAGATTTAGCAGGCAGGGTGGATTATTCCCTGATCCCAGAGGTTTTGGAAAACTACTAATCGGTTGCAAGATGTTGGAGAAAATAGAGACTACTCAACTAAAGCTGGGCTTGGAAGAAGCCAATTATTATTTAAATCTGGCTTCAGGCCTACATAAAACATGGAAATAGTCTTAGTTGCCTTGAATAATTATTTTTACTGGAAGACAAATAGAGGGATTGCTACTGTGTTGTTTCTACTAGCTCTCTCAACAACTTTTAACATCACTGAACATGAAATATTTCTGGAGTGATTCAATAGATTGGGAAATGGAGGTACTACATTATATAGTTGTAGACTTGCCATCAGATAGTGGCAATGGGGAATTTGCATTCAGATCCAGATCCTTGTGATATAGAGTTCTGCACAGATCTAGCATTTTCCCTTTAGTATCCACTGATTACACAAAACATTGTATACAGTTTTCCAGAGTCTTGGAGCCATCAGAAGAAACAGTCTTCTTTTACCTGCCTAGGAGAACATATGCTTGACACCTGGCCTAAGGTTAGTGATGGGCTGCACAAAGTTCTAAGAATAGAAGCTGAATCCAGATGAAGTAGCTGAATAGGTGAATCTCAGTCCCCCAAATTAAGAAAATTTTGCCTATTTTAAAGGAGGCATCATTTATTCCAAAT
>NW_015386505.1:770693-773049 GCF_001527695.2 Protobothrops mucrosquamatus | reverse complement strand
TCAGCCAGAGTTTCATTCCATACAGCATTAACCTTGCGAACTCTCAAGCTTCCTCCTTCCGTTATATATTCAAGATGGACAATATTTAATATTTATTTGCTACGTATATGTAGGGATGTGGGTCTATACATATGTTGTTCATAGTATGTTTAGGTGTGTGTCATGTATGTGTTTCACTTTGAGAGCGGGCAACTAAATTCATTTTTGATGTGTGCCATTGTGCCCACAGTATAAAAATGAAAATAAAGGTTATCTTATCTTATCTTATCTTATCTTATCTTATCTTATCTTATCTTATCTTATCTTATCTTATCTCAAGTCACATATTCTGGGTCTAGAAAATCTGAAAAGTTACATAGAATCAATTTTGGTACTGAGATCTATATAAAACTACCAAAGGGGAAAAAATACCTCTATGGATAAACAAATATGAAGATGCTTTACATAGTAAAGGATGTTTTATTTTGTTACCCTTGGTAAAAATGCACAGTCAACAGTACATACTAAGAGAAGTATAGCAGTAGCTTTGAAAACAAAATGGAAATCAGAATTGGACAGAATAGAAACATGAGAAATTATTCACTGAATGATTCACTGAAACTGAATAGGTTCTTTTTATAGCAACAGTTCACAAGAACATTTGAAGTCTGAGAATTTGCTTGGATTCCAAAAAACTAAGCAACTGTAGTCAAAGAAACTATTATCATATTCCAATCTGAATAAATTCTTAAATTAACCTGTCCTGCAACCATAAACAACAACAACAACAACAACAACAACAACAACAACAACAACAACAACAATAATAATAATAATAATAATAATAATAATAATAATAATAATAATAAAGTTGGGAGGGACCTTGGAGGTCCTCAAGTCCAACCCCCTGCTCAGGCAGGTAACCCTATACCATTTCGGACAAATGGCTATCCAGTTTCTTCTTAAAAACTTCCAGTGTTGGAGCATTCACCGTTTCTGGAGGCAGGTTGTTCCACTGGTTAATTGTTCTAACTGTCAGGAAGTTTCTCCTTAGTTCTAGGCTGCTTCTCTCCTTGATTAGTTTCCATCCGTTGCTTCTTGTCCTGCCTTCAGGTGCTTTGGAAAATAGTTTGACTCCCTCTTCTTTGTGGCAGCCCCTGAGACATTGGAATACATGTCCCCCCTCGTTCTTCTCTTCATTAAACTAGACATACCCAATTCCAGCAACCGTTCCTCATATGTTTTAGCCTCCAGTCCCCTAATCATCTTTGTTGCTCTTCTCTGTACTCTTTCTAGAGTCTCAACATCTTTTTTACATCGTGGTGACCAAAACTGGGTGCAGTATTGCAAGTGTGGCCTTACCAAGGCATTGTAGAGTGGTATTAATACTTCACGTGATCTTGATTCTATCCCTCTGTTAATGCAGCCCAGCACTGTGTTGGCTTTTTTGGCAGCTGCAGCACACTGCTGGCTCATATTTAAATGATTGTCCACTAGGACTCCGAGATCCCTCTCACAGTTACTACTATTGAGCAAGGTACCCCCTATACTGTACCTGTACATTTGGTTTTTCTTGCCTACATGGAAAACCTTACTTTTTTCACCATTGAATTTCATTTTGTTAGATAGCGCCCAGTGTTCAAGTCTGTCCAGGTCCTCCTGTATCCTAAGTCTGTCTTCTAGAATGTTGGCTATTCCTGCCAGCTTGGTGTCGTCTGCCAATTTGATGAGTTCCCCATCTATCCCCTCCCCTTGGAGAGCACTGGGCCCAGAACAGAGTCCTGGGGCACCCCACTACACACTTTCCTCCATGTAGATGTGGTTCCATTGAGAACTACACGCTGAGTATGGCCGGTCAGCCAGCTACGGATCCATCTGGTGGTGATGCTGTCTAACCCGCATTTTTAAACATATTTTTCAAGTTGGATGCATCAGCTGGGCTTTGGCACACCCAGCTGTGGAGAAAACACATGTCTGTGTAGACTAAATGGACCATGCAGGTGATACTTTTTAAAGTGCATATCTTTTAGGTTGTGTTTTGTTCTAAAATTTCATGATTAGTCATTAAACTGGAAAAATTCAAATACTCAAAGAATAATTATTAAACAAAAACCAATTTTTGAAATAAATTACCATATGTTATACAACATTAGTTCAGTTGAGGAACTGGTTAAAACAGTGTTCCAAACTTTTTCTTTCATTACCTAAAACCACTCTATCAAAATGTCCTTATCCCACGTAGGTAAAATGCTTTAGGTCAATTTAAATATCCTTGATGAGATTGGGTAATGGGTTCATGTGTCATTATCCAAAGAAAAATCACTTTGACCCAATTTTGGAACATATACTCAGATTTGGGAAGCACTGGGTTTAAACA
>NW_015386505.1:761178-769686 GCF_001527695.2 Protobothrops mucrosquamatus | reverse complement strand
TTTTTTTTACATAACCAAAGACACCTTCTTCCAATTCCATTTGATCCAAAAGTAAAGACACAAAACAGTCCAAAACATTATCAGTGAAAGTTTAGAAAAACCAGTACCAACCAAGGGTGACTTTGGATATTCAGAAACTAGTGTACAAGTTTCATTTATAGAGCAGTTTGAACTTGGGAAACCAAACAGACTAACTGAAAGGATTGAATGTTGCATGAATAAGTTATTTTATTTACAAAGAAGGAATGTGAGGAAGTTGATGTTTACCAGAAGTGGAACCTTGCCATATTATGGAGAGTGATGGCATGTTTGTTTCAAGATGTTAAATTTGCTTTTGTTCCAAGACAGAGAAGAGTCCAAGCTGAACTTAATAAACAAAATTAACGTCTTGTCTCACTATTGTGTAAACCATGCTTATATTATGATTAACATGACTAGAACACAGCCCATGCTTATATCATGGTTATTTACTTGTTTATTTGCTTACTTGTCTTTATACAATGCTTTAATCTAGGGAGACTGAGGGAGGCAGTCTCTGGAACAACAAAAGGAATAACAAGATGAAGTCACAAATTATAATTGTAATAACTTCTGTGGAAAATAAGAAATAAATCAACATTGATGCATACTGCGGGAGGGCCCCACTCTACATAATTCCCTACTTCAAGCCTTTGGAACAGTCAGTCTTTACAGCTTTCCAAAGGCTAACATAGAAGGGTGTGGTGTGCTCCAAAGAGGTGCAAGGACTGAGAAGTCTGGTCTTTGGGACCCCTGCAAATAACATTCTCTCTGTTGTACTATTGCCTCCCTACATTTCCCTCATGAAATGGTCAATTTGCAGGATCAAATGAAAAATCTAGATGAGGGTTGACCAGCCTTGGCAACTTTAAGACCCAGCTCAGTTTTTACAGCTTTTCCTGTTCTTGGCTACATTTCTATCCTCCAAGAGTTAACTGGTATGCAGATAAAGTGGAAAAAAGCTCTTCCTTCACCCTGTCTCTGGTCCAAACAGAACAAAGCGAGACACAGTTTGGGATATGGTATTTGTTTTTTTTAAACTGCTGTGATAGAACTTGGAGAGATGTGCGCACAGAAGTGGCTGTTGAAAATTTAGATAACAATGAATTCCCTTCATTTTCAAATGTTACATTGCATGCTGTTAATGCAAAGGGTTTTGCAAACCCAGCTTGTGAATCGTAAATACACAAAAACTCTGAGGTTTTTAGGAGTACTGGTACAATCTAACTTCCTTCTAAAAGATCAGCAAGATGTAAAATGTATATTTTTCAAAGATAACTTATTGAATACATTTTAGAATGTTGTTTCTAATTTGTCTGCATGTTCCCTTTCGTTAGGTTACTACTAGACAAATCTTTTGTTCCTACTTTAAGGTATATTCATTGTCAATTTTGTAGACCCAACAATTTTCCCCCAGAAACTTTTGGGGGAATCAATTGATTGCTGTTGATATACAATACAATATTCCATCTGCTTTATGCTATCAAATAGTTATCTACTTTGTGCTGATGGATTTTACCTATACTGAGATTGTGTTTTTATTATATTTTGTAAGGATTTTGATTGGGGGGGGGGAAAATGGTGTGATATACACACATGTGCGTACACACACACACAGACGCAACACAAAAAACATCTCTGAAAGAGGGCTCAAGGACAAGGTTCAATAAAGAAGCAAGAAAGTACTAAGAGTATGACATCCAGATCTCTGTAGCTATACCATTTGTGTCTTCCATAATTTTATTTGTGTCCTGATCATGAGAGTGTTTGCTTTCCATCCAGCTAATGGATGCTGGGAAGCTCATCATTATGATGACAAACATCTAGACATACTGTAAGCTAATTTTTTTCATCACAAACTGAGAAAAGAAAAACAGGGACTGAGACTTCTAACCACCAATTTTTCAGTTTTTGATTGGTGTGACCTTCCCTCTAGCACATGTTAAAAGTTCTGTGCTGCTTTCAGCCTTTGTTGAAGATGCATATTTTGTCCACTCTTGCTGATATCCAATATTGCATTATTTTCATCAATATTCACTGTGCAGAGTTTTTAAGATATTATTTTTAAGACAATGCTTTTATGGGTTTGACGTTATGTTATTGTGATCATAGTTTAGGGGTTGTATTAAGAATAAGCAATTCAGAAATATTTCAAAATAATGAATATAATAATAATAGTTCTGTCTTTAGAGGGCACTGTCAGCCAATTGTAGAATTCAGTGCGGATGGAAGAAAGGAGATAATGTATAGGCCCAAGCTGCTCAGGGATTTACCAGGCTATCTTCATTTTGAAACTATGCTTTGAAGTACTCACTTACAAAGTCCTCCATGACTGCAGTGAAATGATATCACTTTTACATCGTTGTGTCTTTCATTCTTTGTGGTTGTCTTTTCTGGGACTACATCTTGTTGTTGTTCACATTCCTTTTGTTCAAGCTGCTCCTTCATTAGGAAAATAGTTTGTGGTCTTTATTTTGCATCAGTGCATGAAACTGCAAACACCTGGGAAGATTTTCCATGGTGCAAGCACTTAATACACCCCTGGTCTGACATCTGAAACTCATTTGGTGCTCCCCAAAGGCCTCTTCAATCACTGAGCAAAATGACTTTACCCTCCCTTTTATAAGTCACAGTGCTCTACGGGGATGGATCCTAAAGAGATAAAAGGTGTGTTTGTGTGTGCCTGTGTGCACGTGCACACATGCCTGCCTTCCTCCCTCTCCGTGTGTCCATTTAGCTGTTCAAATTCAAAATGAACTTGATTTGAAACATATGCCTGCACAGTTTTCTGTCTCTTGTTAAATATATCAATAGGAAAAGGTTTCATTTATCTGATATTTAGCAAATGTTCAACAAGTCTTGGATGATTGGTGATTGTATATGAAATATAGTAATATACATAGAGAGAAATAATAATGAAAGTCAGGAACTCACACTCCAATTGAACAATTTTTAATATTGTATGAAGTCATTGGCCTAGCCCAACATTTTTCAAGTTGTGAGCTTAAAAATAGCAAGTCTGCTTAAGAATAGTGACTGAACAGTATAAGATCCAGTAGAAGTTGATAAAATCAGTAATGGTAAGGATGATTTCAGATAAAATAGTTTGTTCAATAACCTTGTCCATAGTACATTCCAGAAGTTGTTCAATAACCTTGTCCATAGTACATCCCAGAAGTTGATCAGATACTCAGCTTCAGCACTTTGTTTATATGTGATACAGATTGACAGAAAGCTCTTGTTTGTTGATGCCATCAAATCTTTTCATTATTTTTGATACTATCAGTGAAGAATTGCCAATATTATCAGATTATTTATTTTCCCTTACCCTCTGGCTAAAATCACAAAACTGTGTCTCACTTATTTTGGACATGTCATGCAGGAGAATTAACTGGATAAAGCAATTACACTTGGAAAAGTTAGTGATAAAAGGAAATCAGGCCACTAAAGAATATGGCGGCTAGACACCATCAAAGCTAACATTAGCTAGAGCATAGAAAAACTCAAAGATGTGGCAGAAGATTGGAAGATGTCGAGAGAGACCTGGCCCATGGAATCATCAAGAGTCAGACACAACTGAATGGATAACATCATCATCATCTTCTTCATCATCATCATATCATCATCATCCTCTGGATGGCTGGATAGAACAACAAATAAAATACATCTTAAGCCATCAGCCAGCTAAACTGCAGAAGACCAATTCTAATGATGATGTAAGATGATGGTACTAAGAAAATGTGGCAAAATTAAACCCAAGACACAAGTAAGACCAGCCAAGATACCTTGGCATGCATTGTATTTTCTTAGGTCTCTAGTTAAATATCTGTGAGACATTTGTGAACTTTGGCTGATCCTATTGCAGGGCATAATTCTTGGCAAATGTTCTACTGATGACTGCCTTTGTATGTATGTGTTGTTGATAACAGATCAGATACTGACATTTTGATTACCTATTAACTTCTTGTGTACATTGAGTTAAATGTGGAGAATGTTATCAGCTCATAAGGAGAGCCATTTATGATGGGTTTATTACAATGTTTGTATGTACAGTGCATATGAGTCAGCTTTATGTCTGAAATACACTTGGACCTTGATGTTGAAGGACATTACTATAAATCATATCTTTATACAGGTTTTCCAAGGCATTGCCTCAGCCTAATGAGACATGGACAACTGTTTGTCAAATCAAGTACTTTGTGATTGAATTTTCTGTTCTTTTCATTTATGCATTTATAAAAGATAACAGAAAATGCTGTTTCAACAACTATTTTGTAAAAGTGCCTATATGATTTTGAAATTGGACTTAGAGAGCAACTGTGCTCTAATGTATTGTCCCATCTTGTTCCCGTCCAACAGTGCTACCAAGGATTGGGATTTGCTTGGTTAATACAAATTATTATATTGTCATAACCTCTTTAATAGTTTATATCTCTGTTAGAATTCCAAAAAGGTATGACATCCATTTACATAGTATGCTGCTATCCCTTACGGCCCTGTCTGGTCAGAAGAAGTAAGAATGATTGAAATCCTATTTGCATCAAAATAAATTCTTCTGCTCAATAGTTAAACTTTTGTCCTAGCAGAAGCCACTTGATTCCAATAAAATGAAATCAGTTGCTATTGGAACAAATCAGTGTGTTGTTATCAAAAATAATTATGTGGAGAAATTGATGTGGAGAAATGCTATTTATTGCTTTCCCTCTTCCTTTATGTTTCTCCTCATCTCAGAAAATGCAAGGATGGGAAGACAAATAATTTATAACTACTATTGAATGTTCAGACCACTAATGAATGAAAGCTCAAAACTATGCAAAATTCTAGCAATATTTTGGTTAGTGGTAGGGCTTACCAAAATTGACATCTATACAAAATGAGAGAGGAGATAGAACATGCCTCTTACTAGCCAGTTGAAAGAATTTAAATGGCAGTACAGTGTTGTTGTCTGCTCTCATTTCATCATTTCTTACACAGGTTTCCATATATTGTTCCCTCTCTAACTTGACTGCATGAATATGAAAAATAAGCATATTTCCAAAAGAAGACAATTGTCTTGATCTTTGTCCACTTCTCTCGAGATTATGCAGGGCACACGATGATACAACTTAAATTAAAATTATATTCAAAGAAGCATTGCTTGACCAAGAAAACTGAGTGGAATTTCGCAGAACATTTAACTTATTTCAATAGCCTTCAAAGTATAACTAAAGGATTTAGACATAAACATCATATTATGATCTTTTTGAATGTGTAAGTACCAAATTGCACAAAGCTGATTAAAAGAACAAGGAGTACCTTTTCTTTTTAAAGTATGCATGTAAGAGGCCACAGCCATCTGTAATCATTTCCTGAGAATTGCCTTTCAGTTGATTTTCTTAACAGCCAACATTTAACCCTAGGTTAAGTTGGGATTATCTTCTGAAGCTCAACTGTTTTAGGTACTTATTAGCAGTGACTAAATAGTCTTTTCTTATGCAACTCTGAAAAGAGCTTCAAAGAAGAAAGTAATGGGTTCTGATTGGAAAATGAATGCAGATTTTCAACATTTGTTTACTTCCTTATAGTATCATTTGCTACATAATTCCTTCCATCAATAACCCCCCCCCCCCAAGTTTGTTAATATAATTTGTCTAAAATTCCATATTTCTACCCTGTGTGGAATACCCATACATGCACTTAGAAACACACACACACACACACAAACACACACAAAACCAATGCATCCAGGAATAACACAAAAGATTAAATCATATTTATTATAAAATTTTTGGATTGACTGGGAATTTTAAGAAATGCTGGGCCATTTTTTGTTAGCAGGAATGCAACTATTTCAAATGAAGTCAAATGGAATCTGTATATTTAGCAATTTAATTCTTAGAACTAATGACAGTCTGTGATTGTCAAATTATTTTAGAAAAGTTAAGCTCTGTTGTTGTTTTTACCTTTACTAAGCAAAGGACCTAACATGGTACTTAGATGCGCAGCAGGCAGTATTGCATTTTGCTGTAAGAACAACGGTTACTCCTGTTAAAAAATATCTATATGTCAAATCCAAAAGTATCATTAGGCACTTTCAGTTGTGCTACTATGAGAATTCTGTCCTTAAGAAATATTTTGAGAATTTCTCCTTTCTCTGTAAAACTTTGGAAAAAATGTTTATCTAATTTGTCCACAGATTTGGTGAATTTTTTTTATCTTGTAGCAGAGCAGAATAACAACCATAAATCCCATGCATTTAGCTGAAAATGGCTCACTGAGTCATGCTCAGGAATATGTTAGCCAACTGCTGGTTTGTTTGGTTTTCCATTCCTGAATCCATTCCAACCCAGTCTAGCCCTGTCCTGTCCTGTCCTTATTGCAGGGACTGGGAAAAGAAAGAAGTGGAAAATAGTTAAGGTGATTTGGGGGTTGGTTGTGACTGTCTCAGGTGGCTGGAAAAATGATGAAATAACAGAACAGCACTAATTTTAAAAATAAAACACAGGGAGAAGAGGGAAGTTTGAAATAATACTTTTTGGGAAAAACTCAGTATGTAGGAAGGTCAATACCATCTAAGGAAATGCTAGCTGTGACTTTACAAAGTTGTGAACAGATAATAATAACAACTGAGCACCATAGCAAAAAATCTTGGACACTAGTTAGAAAATCTGTGCATTGACAAAATCTGTCCATGCTGGCTTAGGAATTCTGGGAGTTGAAGTCCATAAGTCATAAAGGGGCCATAGTTCCACACCTTTGTCCCTGGGAAGAACTTGATGTGTATGGAAGCCAATACCAGCTAAAGAACTGGCAGCTGTGATTTCATATTCATAGGTTATAATAACCTATTCCAGGTCCTTGGGAAGGACTCAATAGGGGAATAAAAATGCCAAATCCAGTCTAAACATCTGACTAACTGGACAACCAACCATAATAATACATTTTTGCTGGAATTTAAAGCAACAGCATTTGATTTGTAAGAAAGATATTATACTGGCTGGGCTGTTATAGCACTCAGGGTAAGAGGAGGTCTATAAGGTAAACTTGGCTTAGTTGAAGGGCTATTTCTTTCTCTGCAAAGTAGCCAATGGTATTATAAGGAAGTAAAGTGCTCTAGCTGAAATGGACAGATGCGCCAGAAGTGACATGAAAAGGGAAGAGTGTTTTAAAACTGCAAAATGAAAAAGTGCAGCATTTGTGATAGGAAATAAGTGAGTTAAGACTGACCTTGCCCATTTCTGCCTGATTGCTGTTCTATTGTGTAGTTTGCTATCCCATTCTGGTAATGGGGCAACCATCCAGGGTATATTAGCCCTAAAAGTGCCCATCTTGACTGAGCACCCAGTCCAAAAGTAAAATCTATCTTTCAGGATCAGTCTGTTTGCTAGTCATCACATGAAATTTGCTTGAAATGGCCTTCTCACAGTGACTGCTTTCAGAATAAATTATAGAGGCAACAAGGGAACAGATGGATATTCTCCATGTAAAGATACCCACATCACAATGTTATCTAGAGAAATAGGTGGTCATATACCAGTGAGGGAATCTAATATTTATTGATTATTTGTATTTCATATTCAGATAGAGCAACTTCCATAGGTTTCAGGAGGTTTTGCATTCAGGTAGTTTATCAACTGGAACCTCCTTAAGCTTCAGCAGCAGAAGATTTATTGAGAGCCTCCAGAGCCAACAGTGGGTTTGCCTAATGCAGGTAATTGGACAAGATGCCCATACCAACCCCTTTAACAGCTAAACAAATGTATGATTCTGTTAAGAAAAGTGGACTTTGAATAGCTGCATCCTGTCAAAGTCAATACATTTCTGATTATGAAAAGGGCTATTTGGCTCTGTTGCTGGCAAGCCAGAGTGCACTTTTCCCCTTGGGTCTCATTTCATAAACACCTCCTGGGTGTAAGTACAATGAGTGCATTATGCACTGGAGTTCAGGGATAGTCAACCTTCTTCCAAAGAGAATTAGGTTGGAGAATCGAGGCCGCAGCTGAGCTCTGCTCATTTGGAGCAGGAGGGGCAAGAGGAACATTCACATATCTAAATATTTAGGCCGAGAGATGCACATTAAAACCACTTAGAAATAAATACAACTTTCTGAAAATAGAAGTCTCCGCAATGACATCAGGAGCTGTTTATCTTCAAGAACTGTGGGAATGGGCTCAAATAATGAAATATCTCATTTAAGAGGGAGGGAAGAAGAAAACCAACCTCAGATGGAGTTTTGACATTTATTTTGACATAAGCCATCTGGCCATGCTGAGTGTATGGATAGTTCTGTTTGCCACAATCCAGACGTTACCTTCATGCCAAATACACTGAGCACTTGGAGACTCATTTCTCACTGGTGCATGATTTCAGCAGCCACATGAAGATAATTCAGCCCGTAAATTACATGTCACTTATTGCCATTAATGTTTGCAAAATTCAGTGGCCAACAGATGGAGTTTTTCCAAAATGGGTTTCTCTTTTGTTTTGCTTTTGCTTAATAGGGCTGATATA
>NW_015386505.1:742258-761157 GCF_001527695.2 Protobothrops mucrosquamatus | reverse complement strand
AAAATATAAGAAGGAATAATTAAAAGTTTGTGCTCTTTAATAAGATGTGTTAGCTATAAAAAGTGCTACCAGACTCATTCTGATCCTGGACTAGAATAAGGGAGGGTTTGTGATTCAGTGGAAGAGAACATACTTTGTGTGAAGAAATTCTGGTTTCATCCCCAGCATTTTTAAAGAGATGTGCAGAAAAGAGGGGGGGGGAGGTTAATAGAGAGAAGAGTTGTGAGATCCATTGCAAGAAAAAAAAACCTCTAATATTGCCAAAAGATAAAAAAAAAATCTACATAATGTTCTGGATCCTTTATCATATCACACTAAAATAAATGGAAAACAGGGTCAGTGCTGATGTTTCTTTCTGTTTATTGAGTAGCATGCACAACCAAAGGACCACCCTGCTTTTTAGTAATTGCCAAAACTCAAATCCCCAAAGTGAGCAGTGCCACAATGAAATTTATGCTTGATTTAATTTAAACATTAATCAAAATGAAAATAATTAAGTGCCATTAGCACAATTATTGCACAGAGTACACTTAATCCTTTCTTCTTCCTTCATGTTAAAAGTTACAAAGTTGCAGTAACTTTGCCAGCAAAATCGGTAGGGAACCATTCCGACTTGCTCTGGATCTGATAATATGAAAGCTGACCAGGATCCAAACACACGCTCAGCTTTTCCTATTCATTTTCAGTTTGGGATTGTACAGAGTAAACTCAGGCAACATTTCCCAGAATACTTTTTTCCCCTGGGGAGGTGGGGGGGGAAAATTGAGATATTATTCTACCTTATTTCCCAGGAATAACACCACTTCATAACATTTCTCTGGAAATTTCTCTCTCTGTTTGATGTTGGTCAATGCCCTTATGCCCCCAAATGACTCCATCCATCCAAGCCATAATGGGGCCATTTATATTAACCAAGCTGCCTATACAGTTGATACTGTTTTACTTATAGCAGCTGTGAAGGAAAATTTTCTAATACACAGTAATAATTTGTATTTCTGCCGTAGCTAATGGCGAGCTATGACATTTTCTCTTGGAGAGCTGTGGTGAATTAATGTTTCTGCCCTTAATGTTTCTGCCCACAAGTAGTGAGGATGGAGAATATCTGTATTTTTAGTGTTCAGTACTCTAATTCAAACAAGCCCAGAAAGTGAACTTTTGGAGATATTATGTAGGAAGTCGGTGGGGCTTGTTTTTAACAGCCAGGACTGCTGACTGTAGCGTGATAATAGGGAGCCTGATTACATAAGACAGCATGTTTTGTTTTGTAGTTTAAAATCAGAAAGTTCATGGCTTCCAGTGTGTTCTCAGCATCTATACAGTTTGGGTCCTGTCGAGTAAGCCAAACATTTGCACCCTGTGATTATAAGAATGTTGCAACCGCTTCTTCCTGTGGAAGATCATTTGATGACCACACCCAATCTGGAAAAGCTTTCCTTGGCCAGGAGGACTTATAATCATAGAGAGTGACGTGATGAGCTGCTTTATGCTTGGAGGCCTTGGCTATGTCCTGGGAAACTTTATAGTTCTGCAGGCATATTAAATACAAATCTACTTGACTTGACTTATATATCGAGAAAAATCTTTTTTTTAGTACGGTTCAAAAAAAACAAAAATTAAATTTCCGAATAAGGATTAGAATGAGGACTCAACAAACGTCCCCTTCCCCCCCTATTTGACACGAATGATTCCTTTTCACTTTTTCTTATTAGTCTTTTCTTTCAGGGGTAACAATCACGATGTTTTTTTCGAATCGATAAGTTTTGGCAGGCAAGCAAGGAAACAAAAAGGATCTTGAAACCATCTCAGGTTGTAGCAGTATTTCTGGGTCTTCTGGTGGAATCTGGCCATATTTTTTTTCCTCCCATGCCAGAATGATAATGGTAATTATGAAGCTGATTTAATGAATTCCTATACTGTTATCATCTTCAGGTGCATTTGATAGCTTCCAATATAATCTGTTTTAAAAGGCAGATTACAGGAGAACATGTTCATCCTCCAATGGAAATGAAATAAAATAATAAATGGAAAAAAAAATCCGTTGTAAATAGAAGCAGCATTGTGGTAAAAGCAAATTTTGGCAAATCCTCACTCCAATAAATGAAAGCAGACGTTAGGAGGGTACACTTTTCAAGAGATGCTTCTAATATCTCAGCATCTGCTTTGAAATTTCTTAAAGGTTTCAAAACGACTGAGGCCACAAAATACTTGTAATGATCAGCTTCAGAATGTTAATTAATACAGTTTCAACCTAATTCTGGATAGACGTCTCTAGCCTTGCACCCAATTTCTAGCCAGAATTATTGGGACAATCCAGCAAGTGAGAAAAAAAGATTGCTTCTACTATTAGATATCTTAGTACCAGCTTTATGCTAAATGAAAAAAAAAACCTGACTTTTTCTCCTATCCACATCCATGTTTAGAAATTCTCCAAGCCAAAATGGAAGACGGTGGAATGAAGCAAAGCAGCAATAAAAGAATAGAACCAAGGAATGTTCTCTCCCTAATTACTGACTTTACCATTGATGTCTCAGTCCTTGAAAGTTATGAAAGTTTTTCACCATAATATCTCCCCCCCCTTTTTTTTTTTAAAAAAAGGGGGGGGAGATATTATGGTGAAAAACTTCCATAACTTTCAAGGACTGAGACATCAATGGTAAAGTCAGTAATTAGGGAGAGAACATTCCTTTAAAAAAAAAAAGCATGTTCATCCCCATAGAACTGGAAACAGCCCAATAAGGTGTTATTTTACTGTACCATCAAAAAGGGTATTCCTAATGCTTATATTCTGCCTCTTTTATATTAGTACTCTGGGTATTTATTTGTTGTTTGTTTATTTATCAGTTCTTTTAAAAATTGCTTATATATTCATTCTTTTTTCAGCTTATGAATCATTTATAACTCACACAGTAACAAAATACTATGCAACAGTCTTGGAAATCAAGTATCAATTGCTAATAGCTCTCACATAGTTGTAACATATTTTTTATATTAACTAATACAACTCTCATATTATTCTACTTTTCCTTATCTTTGGGTATTTTTAGTTGTACCTTTTCTTTCTGGTCTTTGGCTATAATAAACATTCATTCATTCATTCATTCATTCATTCATTCATTCATTCATTCATTCTGATATAAGAAGCATTTGGTTACATCTTTGAATGAATTGAACTGGCCTGATCCATACCTAGAACAATTCGTGCAGCAGACAATCAACAAACTACTTAATAAGTGGCATCAGTATTTATTTATTTATTTAAAACATTTATATAGACACACATCTTATATTGAACTCCAGGCTGTTGTCACACATTGTGGACCCTTTAATTTTCCATATTGCAGTGCATACATCTTAGGTTCATGCATGTAAGCTATTGTGAGAAATACAGGGTTTTGTTTTGTTTTATGTTTTGATGCTACAGATTAATTCAAATAGACTTTTGAAGAATACCTGAGCAGATGGATACATGGACATTCTTCTTTCCATTCATCTAAACTGGAACTGTTTTCTATCGGAAACTTCTTGAAGGAAAGTCTCCAGCAAACACTTTGGGAATGTGGATTATCTATAGCAGTGTTTTTCAATCTTAGCAACTTTAGATGTATAAAATACCCAATACCTACGGTGCCTAAGGAACAATCTCTCTCCTCAGCCAACACCAACTGAAATTAGTCCTTCCCAAAGGAAGGGAAATAGGTGAAATAGGTAATTGATAAGTGCAACCAAACCTTTCTCCAGCTTAATGTGATGTATGTATGTAATAGTTAAGAACAAAATAAAAATCCTTCTTAGAGACATTGGTTGACTTAAACTTGACTTAATCACAATTAAATTATCACTGACATTTAAGTCAGCCTTCTCTTTGATGTATTAGACCAGAAGTCCCCAACCTTTTGGGCACCAGGGACTGGTGCCATGGAGAAAGGTTTTTCCCCGGACCAGAGAGGGTGTGGTTTTGAATACTGCCTGCATCCCGAGGATGGAGCTTTGCTTGTTTGTGCGGCCCGCTTGCTGGCATGCTGCAAACTGGTGCCGGTCCACAGACTGGTGTTGGGGACCCCTGTATTAGGCTACAGTGGAATTAGAGATATTTGGGGTTACGTTTGTGTGATATGTTGTTATTATTGCCATATGTAGAAACCCTGCAAGTTCTCATTTTCCATGTCCTCTAACTGTCATAAGACCTCACAAACAATCAGATCATTGTTTTTTTTTTCAAATCTCATTTTTCTCCCTCACTCAAAATGTATTGCCAGAGCAATTTTATGAATTTGTGGTCCTATGACTTGTCCTGCAATCAAATAAAAGAAAACATATAAAGCAGGAACTATGCTGTCTTCCCACAATCCTGGCATACATCTCTCCTCTGAATGTGAGCAACTGCCTATTGCCATGCCAAAAAAGCATAATTTTTTAATATTAAACTAGGACATGATGAGACTTTGAGTGAAATTGAAGCTTTGCTGACATCAAGAGAAACATTTTTACTTGGAATGCACAGACAGATGTAAAGCATTAAAATTTTAACAATCTTGTGACTTTCAAGCCCAACTGTTGCAACTTCTGAATTGCTCTGAGTTGTCACATATCCTGTGGTCACAACCTGTCCTTACTTCCACTCCATGCAAAAAGAAATGAAGTAAATTGCTTGCATTTTTATTCTGCATATCCTAATCCACAGCCCCTACAGTGTGCATTTGCCTGGTAAGGCTGCAGAGTCTCCATGTAGATGTGCTTATCCTTTCCTGGCTCCCAACAGCTAACAATGAGTTATCCTGAAGTTAGCATGACTGCATGTGACCTTTGATGAAAAACAACAACAACCCTTTCAAAATCCTCATCTTCCTAATGGTTGTGAGGAATCATTGTCATAACTATATTTACATCATGAAGATATCCCAGGAGCCAAACTCTCAACCTTCAAATGAATTTGGCTCCAGAAGAATCATGTAAGTTTGTCATTTTCCTTGTTTTGAACCCACTAACTAGCAGATATCAGTGAACCAAATGGATGGCAATCCAAATGGAAGCCCTCCTCCTAAGAGAATGAGCAACCAAAAGCTAGATCCAGCCCTCAGTTGCTACTATCACTGAATCCTTTGCAATTTGTAGAATTATGAGAAACCCTGCCTGTTTTTTTCACAAGCAAGGAGCAGTTTGTTCACTTCTCTTTGTCACTGGTAGTGAGAAACCATCAAAAGCAATAGCAATAGCACTTAGACTTATATACTGCTTCTCAGTACTTTACAGCCCTATCTAAGTGGTTTACAGAGTCAGCATATTGATCCCAACAATCTGGGTCTTCATTTTACTGACCTTGAAAGGATGGAAGGCTGAGACAACCTTGAGCCAGTGAGAATTGAACTGCCAAACTGCTGGCAGCCGGCAATCAGCAGAAGTAGTACTGCATTCTAACCACTGCACCACCACGGCTCATTCACAATCTGCAGTGGAGATCCTTGAGCAGATTAAGATGCATCCTTCAGTACTGATATTGTCTAAATATTCTTCTAAGCAGAATCTTTGAATCCTGACTCTTCTCATAGATGGTGATTGTCTGCTCCCATGAATAGAAATAACCCAGTCATCTATGACAAAATCGTTGAAAAGAAAGTCAAGGAGGACCTTTTCCCAACAGCCTCATTCAGAAGAATATAGCCCAGCATGTAAGAGAACAAGGATATGGTATGCGAATGAGTGTACCCTTTGGATGTTTGAACATGCATAGCATAAGAACCCTACCATGGTAATCAATCCAGCCCTTGGGTCTAAATGGTGTTCACCTTTGAGGTTCAGCTTTGTGGGGTATTTTTTTAAGCAATACATCTGGAGCCTTGGTGGCACAGTGGTTAGAATGCAGTACTGCAGGCTACTTCTGCTAACTGCCGGCTGACAGCAGTTTGGCAGTTCGAGTCTCACTGGGCTCAAGGTTAAACTCAGCCTTCCATCCTTCCGAAGTCGGTAAAATGAGGACCCAGATTGTTGGGGGCAATATGCTGTCTCTGTAAACCACTTAGAGAGGGCTGTAAAGCACTTTAAGTCTAAGTGCTATTGCTATTGTACATGCAGCTTCCTTGTTTCCTAGCATGGTTGTTTTTTCCATGAACCAGCAAGATCTGGTTAGGAAGCATTTATCAAATTGTATTCCACACACAAACCTCTTTTCTGGACTGTTGTATATGTCATTGTTGACTAAGAGAGGATTTATGCTGGTTTCAAAGGCTTTTTGGATTCTGGATATGCATGATGGAAAGTAATCTCACATGTAAGATGAAATACACAATATGGAGTAATTGGTAAGATGTCAGGCAAGGAACAGGGAAATCTAAGTTCTAGTCCATCCTCAGCCATGGGTGACTTTAGTTGTTGTCTATCAGCCCAACCTATCTGACACGGTTGGGAGCATTGTTTTTTTGGGGGGGAGGGGATGGAAGGAGATAGAGACTGCTCTATATGCTGCTTTGAATTCTTGAATGAAAGACTGGTTATAAATTTAAAAAGTAAATAAAAATAAACAGAAAAATGTCACCATGTTGCAAAGAGCATATTGAAAAAACAATGAAATATATCTGTATTAAGACCTGCAATTGGCACGTGGATACAGAACCCCACACTGAGTATTTCTAGAACTAAGGAGAAATTTTCTGACAGAGATAAACCATGGAATGGCTTGCCTTCAGAAGTTATGGATGCTCCATCACTGGAGGCTTTCAAGAAGAGATTGGAAAGCTTTTTGTCCAGAATGGTATAGAGTCTATTGCTTGAGTAGAAGGTTGGTTAGAAGACCTCCAAGTTCCTTTCCAACTCTATTATTCTGATAATGTGGGAATAGGCAAAAATGAAGAGAGCTGAGATGAATTGCACAAGTGCAACACTTTGGGGAAAAAGTTGTCCTTTTTGCTAAGAGTACCATGGACAATTTCCAATCCATTGGTCTCACTTCAATAACACAGCCACAGAATTTGAAACTGCAAAATCTAAAGAGAAATTCAGAGGAGGATGTCTGGGGGATTATCTATAACCTACAACCCAGTCTATTCCATTACATATAATGAGTCATTCTCTTTCCTTGTATTTTAATACATCTAAAGTACCTTTAGCAGACACCAAGTGTTCTGACCCACAATGCTGACACAGCTTACAGAAACATTCTGATTATTGCTTTGCTGCTAGCTATAGCTTTCTAACAACCAAAACTGATTACTACTTTTGGACTGAAAAGATGATTTGATTGTCTACAGTGGATACACTAAACTTTTAACACATTCCCAAGGCTCTAACGAACAAAGCAGTCTTTCCTTACAGGAAAATCCTGCACTCTCATTCCCCAGGTCCCTGAACAGTATAGAAGGAAAAACAGGAAACACATGTGCAAACCAGATAGAATTGACTGAGATTAACTGTTTAAGAAGCCTGGCCAGAAACCTTTGTATGAGCAATCCCAGCTATCTATTTTCTGTCTGGAAGGCATGGTAGGGGATCATATTTGACTCTACAGTTTTTAACCCTCCTCAGTCCCAAACGCAGGCAGTTTAAAACAGCTAGGCAATTAATTTGCTATAATTCAAATTTGTGGATTTTTTTTGGGGGGGGGGTGTCTGCTACTTTATATAACTATGCCCTTTTGAAGTACAGTCTCTCATAATGCATATGGACATCCTCCCCCAAAACACTTTATTTTATTTTGTGGTAAGAGTAAGCTTGGATGTGTGTTAAACAAAATGTACAACAATGTCCACAAAATGCCATCCATGTTTAATGGAAAAATAAAAGTGAGGAAGAGGCCAGATGCATTAAAATATTTGGAGACCCCTTATTGGCTATATTCACCAGTATATAATGTCAAAAATGGAAACATGCATGCACAAAAAAGGTCTGTGCGACATTTTTTGTGTATGTTCAGAAGCAGTATTCCAGAGCACTATCAACAAAGGAGTTTAGAGGAGATATAATATAGTGATTGGGTTAATAGGAAAATATTGCCCACACCTTTATTGCTTACAGTTTCACAAAAGATTTACTCTTGCCACTTACAATTTGCATACACTCAATTATTATCCCATTCTTTTGAATATTCTCATCATTTTTAAAGTGCTCATAAAAGCTACATTTACTTGCATATTAAAGTTTTCCTAAATTATCCATTCCCAACAAATACACTTCATAAGCAACTTCCCTAATGTATTACAGCAACCATCCCACACATGCCTTTTTGTACACAGTTTCTGCACTCTGGAAAAGTGCAGAGTTTAAAGACTCAATCAGTCTCTGTGTTCTAATGGATGTTATATATTTATTCATGTTAGAATCTTCCCTAGCTCATCTTCTACAGATAGATGGATACAAAGTCCCAATGTTTCCAAGCAATATGTTTGAAATATGGCCATGGGTAATGGGATTACGTGTGCTGAAATCAATGATACCTTTAGGGTACCAATTTGGGGAAGAATAGAACAGGTAGAATGGATGTTAAGGTGATTCCCTCAGATGTGATCTTAGAAACATAACAGAAGAAATGTAGGGATCAGTCTGTCAGTCACTAATTGTTGTTGATTATTGTTTGGCTCATCCAGGCAATATTAGAAAAGTTCCCAGCCTGGATAGTAGTGCCCTGGAAACAACATGGGTATGCTAAGTTACTGTTTATTCACTATAAGATGAGGGGCAAGACAAAAAAATGGTACTTTTTTAAAAAAATGTTTCTTCCTAGAAATTAGACGCATTGGAGAAAAAGCAGTCACTAGTGGGATGTAGATATGGCTTCAGCTTTCATCTAGGTTCATCCCCAAAATTTCCAAAATGCCCCAACCTTCTCATCCTATAATGAGAAAGCAGAGATTGGCTTACCAGCTTATTAAAGTGCTGCTCCAACTTTAACCAAAACAATATTGAGGCAGAGAAAGAAAAAGCAGCCGAAAGTTGTTTCTGTCCCCAGTCTAGAGCCATATGGCAAAAGGTGTTTTGGATCTGATTTGCTCTCTGCTCTCCCAGCCCTCTCTGTTCTAGCCAACAACAACATAGCTAGGCCTTAAAATCTTGGCAGGGCTTCCATCCACCACAGGATGAAGGAGGAAAAGGAGGAGGGAGGGAATAGTTTAGATTTCAGGCTCCACATTCAACTTTGTGATGTCTCCTAGCAGCAGCTCCATTTTTCTTGTGGAATTGGAATGTATTAAGCAACACTTCCGATTTTCATTTGTGTGCATGTTAGATATCCAGAACTGAAAAATGGCAAGCCCTGGAATATTACTTATTAATCTGTTTATTTTTTCAAAAGCCTATAGTTCTGATCTTTGCTGCCTTGTTTCCTGCTTGCTGAATTTTGTTTTCTCCTTTCATTATTCAGCAAGTTTCAGAAAGCATCAGATAAATGGCTAAATTCATATCCCTGGCTACTCAAGAGCAGAGAAATCTTTCTGAAAAAAATCACAATGGTGTAAGATCCTGGCCTTGTATTCAAAGCAGAGGTCCAGTAACTTTAAAGAATGACGGGTGGCGGGGGGGGGGAGAGAAGTAATCAAAGATTTGGGACAATTATAATTCGCTGAGTAATTATTGGTCATTTAGAGAATGGAAAATCAGTCCACCTAGGAAGAGACTGTTGATCTTTGTATGAAAATTTGGCAACTTTGCTTATCAAGTATCATATATAAGAGATGCACATTCACTATAATGTGGGGAATGTTTGACTTGGCAAGTAAAAGATTTTGGACAAATAAAAATTCCCAAGGTCTCTGTTTATTTATGTAGTTCCTAGAATAACACAGTCTTCAGAAGCAGTGGACCAGCTGCTGAGACGGCAGTTCAACTAATATATTCCCAATGCAATCATGGTTTTTTTGTTTTTCCTCCTCTTTATTGGTTAAATTTTATGAATGGAACATAAGAAAATTCACATTGATGCCATGATTACGATGCTTCTCTTCTTTTTTCACCAGCAGGGCTCCCACAATTCTAGGAGTTGAAGTCCACCACCCCTAAAGTTGCCAAGATTGAATAACAGAATAACAGAGTTGAAAGGGACCTTGCAGGTCTTCTAGTCCCAAAAAAACAAAAAACAAAACCCAATCCCCCCCAAAAAAACTGATTTAGGCTATTGAGATCAAATTCATGGGTACTACATATTGTTCTTTTAGCAACAATACTAAAGTGGTTTACCATTGCCTTCTTCTAGAATATTTTTTGTCTTTTAAGTCTGATATACAGTCATAAGATTTCCTATGGGTCTCCCATGCAAGTATTAACCAAGGCCATCTTCACATTCTGAGCCAAGACTAGCAAGGTGTTGCGTCTGAGTCCTGGAAATAAGGACAGGGGAAAAATATTGTAGATTGGGATGGTGGGCCTCCTAGTGACCTCAGCCAACTTGACTAGTGATGAGGTATGCTAGAACAGGGGTCCTCAACCCTGGTCCGTGGACCAGTACCAGGCCATGGCATGCCAGCAATCAGCAAAACCCCACCCGCGAGATGCAGGTAGCACACAAAACCATGCACCCTCCAGTCTGCGGAAAAACTTCTCTCTTCAGAATTGGTCCCTGATGCTCAAAAGGTTGGGGACCTCTGTGCTAGAAGCTAGATTTTATATTTATTAGATCCAAGGCCTCCCTTTGAGGATTATGCAAAGAAACAACAAAATAATTCATATGTCCATTGTGATTTTACTCTTTTGCTATTTTTTCCCTCAGCTTGGTGTTTACCATGTATTACACTCTCCACTTATAGGTTTTATAAAGGCATATTTGAAGGCAGGGGATCATAAAAATCAAGATAGAACCACAATAGAACAAGATGCAATTTACTGGTGAGAAAAGTAAGGTCCTGAACTTAAGCAAGGAAAACCAAATGCATAGGTACAGAATAGGCAGTACCTGGCTCAACAGTAGAACCTGTGAAAGGGATCTAGTGGTCCTACTGGACCTCTGTTTAAGTATGAGCCCACAGTGTGCTGCCATTCTCAAAAGCGAATGCAATTCTAGGTTGCCTCAACAGAGGGATAGCACCAAGAACACCAGAAGTGATAGTACCATTCTATATGGCACTAGTGAGGCCACAATTTGAATACTGTAGCCCGTTCTGGTCACCATGATATAAAAAGGCTGAGTAGAGGACCTAGAAAGAGTGCAGAGAAGAGCAATAAAGATGATAAGGGTCTGGAGGCTAAACCATATGATGAATGGCTAAGGGAACTAAGTGTGATTAGCGTAAGCAAAAGAAGTCTTAGAGGTGACATGATAGCCATCTTCCAGTACTTGAAGGGCTGTCACAGGAAAGAGGGGGTTGATTTATTTTACATAGCACACAAGGGCAGAACAAGAAGCAATTGGTGGAAGCTCCTCAGAGGGAGTTCCAACCTGGGACTAAGGAGAAACTTCCTGACATTGAGAAATTATCCAATGGAACAGCTTGCTTCCTGGAGTTGTGGGTGCTCAATCACTGGTGGTTTTCAAGAAAAGATTGGGTTGGTTTGTCTGAGATGGAATAAGACTCCTGCTTTGGGCAAAGTGTTGGACTAAAAGACCTCCAAAGTCCCTTCCAGCCCTATGATCCTATGAAGCCCTGCCCTTTTTAAAGTATATTGCACTTGTAAAAAAAGAGCCAGGCTTCAGTCATGTGATAGCAACTGCTATCTTGACTTTTTGTTTGTTTTTAGAATATTTCTATTCACACTTTCTATCTGATTTTTCCTTTTTAAAAAGTTGTCATGGTAGTGCTTATATTAAGAAAAACCTAAAAACAAGAATCATATGGAATTTATTTCCAAGGAATAAATTACATGTCAGATGGGTAATTGTGAAATAAAATTGCCTATTATTATTTTTTCCACTGCAGCTCCCAGTTTTCATCAAGCTGCTTCCTCATCTCCTGTGTGATTTGGATTACTTAGCTTACACAAATTCATCTCAGAAGCTCAAATGGGGAAAAAAACCTTTATGGGGAAGGAAACTGTAGCTTGAAAAAGAGTGGACTGCAAAAAGTTTAAATTTTATCTTATAGTTTCTTCATTAAAACAAAATCTATGCCTCTATTCTGACAGCAATTCTGTTCAGCTTTGAGGGATTTTGGTCAGGCTACATCAAATATATTATTTCTTTATTTAAGCATTTGGAATGTTTCACAAATGCAAATAATAGCTGAGGAGAAATTAGGAAGTTTAAATTTTCATCCTACCTTCTTCTCCTTCTTCTTCTTTTGTTTTACAAATTGGTCTGAAAGCTTCTTTTTCTATTAATGCAAACAGAAGTGTTAGGATGGTCCAGCCACATTGTAAGCCTATTATTTTCCTTCTCGGAAAACAACTTTTACTTGCAGTTGCAAAAATCTGTCAGGCATAAAAGATTAAGTCCACACATGAAGGTTCAATTAAACTGATTTATTGCCACTCATGCCTATTCACAGGAATATTCTCAACTAACAGTTAGTACCTGCTAGGAGTTAGATAAGGGTCAATGGAATTCAAGGGGGTGTATGGACTTAGTCCACTTGTGACTACATAGACATTCTAGGTTGATTCCTCTTTTAACTCTGCCCCCAGGTTCTGCCACTTCTTCTGCTACAAAATATTTCATACATCTTAAAGTACTTCATTGGGTTCCATTTGAATTTTGACTATGTTGTATACTTTTGCTTGTACATTTAATTTCCTCCAAAATAAAAAAAAAATCAATCATTTCTTTGTATTATATTCTTATGCATGTGTGTGTCTCTGTGTGTGTCTCTGTGTTATAGGAAGCAGACCATTGTTATTAATATGTAGAATTCGTATCTGTAGAATAAAACTAAAATACAACCCTTCTTCCCAATATTTGTTATATTATTCTATCCTTCATCTAAAATTTTGAGTTACATTCAACAGTGTATTAGGGGCATAATTAAGGTTTGTACAGTAAGTGGTCTGGTAATTAAGACAAAAATGGTATATTCAGAATAGTCACATAAATATATTCCTGTTTTACTTATTTTGCCTCTAGGAAATGTTACTGGAAATGTATGGTTTTATGTTTTTTATGTGCATGGATTATTTTATTATTATTTTATTGGCTTCCTGAAGCAACTAATACTTTTCATTTTTTGTTGCAGCATATTTTATTCTTGTAGGGTTTTTTTTAGTGAAAGGGATATTAAGTAATGTTCTATGAACATATAGAACAGGAAGCATTTTTTCAGAGAGTGGAAATTCCAGTCATTCAAAGTGTAAACCCAACTTTGTTGCCTTGCTTATTCACTGATTTACAGAAATGGACCCTATGTTGAAACAGGAAACGCCCCCCCCCTTGCTGAATATTGTATACATTTTCATTCTGATAAATGTTCCCTGATCAGAACTGTTCTAGTCATTCATTCAAATAATAAAGGTGGGATAAAAAAGAAAGAAAGGAAGGAAGGAAGGAAGGAAGGAAGGAAGGAAGGAAGGAAGGAAGGAAGGAAGGAAGGAAGGAAGGAAGGAAGGAAGGAGTGGACAGAGAAAGAGGGGGGAGATTTAAAATTCTATGTTCTGTGATAGGTATTTTTAGCTTTCTTTGCTTAAAGCATCTGTCACATTAGGGCAAAAATGCTCATATTTGAAATGCATAGCTAAATAAAACCTACTTTATCCTTGGCAGAGCAGTTTTGAGGCCTCACATCTTTTCATGAGGGTTTTTAAAAAAGCTACATTGGACAAGATTGGAGGAAGATTGTATTTATTTGTCTTTTTTAAAAGTAATAGATGATCAAGGGATCTTTCCTTAAACTCCTTGTATATTGCAATAGTACTGGCATCATCATCTTATTTTCTGCAGTACTTCACAAAATGTTCCATAGGACAAGTGTGATCATTTCATTATACGCTCCTTCCAGGAACTGTTGGAAATGAAAAGAAGTTTTTAGGCTGAGAGCCCGACATTATTCTAACTATGCCAAGCATCATCAAATTTAAACAAGAAATCCTTTGGTGGTTATATGTACAGGATGTTTCAAACGTTAGGCCACATAGTCTAAATAATATGCTTTATTATTTTTTTCCAGAGAAAGTTTTACTGCATTTATGAATGTTCAAAGGTCCTGTGTTGAATGAGTAAGAAGAAAATGGCAATTAATTCAAACATTTAATGTAATTTATATAATAAATTGCCTATACCAGACATGCCAAACTCGCGACGTCATGTGATGTCGCGCGATGTATCAGAGCTTTTTCCCCATTGCCGGCAATGAGGTGGGCACGGTTTCTCCATGACACATCTGGCCCGCGGGCCAGCAGTTTGACACCCCTGGCCTATACACCTGACTTTGTTAATGGGACTTGATATTTGGTACACTTTGTACATGTATTTATTCATTATTTAAATTTATATAGTAACCTGTCTCACCAGAAGTGACTCTGGGTGACATACTATACTATAACAGCATTAACATCACAATATAAAAATAGTCATTATAAAACATTCATTATAAAATACAACTAATCCTTATTAAATATTAACAAAGACTAAAAATTAAAATTTACACACCACAAATGGAGAAAGAAATACGGGGGCCACCTTAATACATCACTGAAAACAACCAGATCTTGAAGTGTCTCCTGAACATTAACAGAGCAAACTTAATTGGGGAGAGGGGGGAACAGGGGAGAATGTTGCAAAAGGTGGGTGCCACAGTGAAGAAGGCCTGCCTGCTGGGACCCATCAAATATAAGTCTCTTGTAGATGGAACCCATAGTATGCCCTCTCTATCAGATCTAATGAGGTGATAAAATTGGGGAGAGCCAGTGGTGGGATTCAGCCGATTTGCACCACTTCGGCAGAACCGGTAGCTAATTTTTTGTTACCCAGGTCCAGAACGGACTTCCGGAAGCAGCATCCACACAGAGAACCGGTTGTTCACATATTGAATCCCACCACTGGAGAGAGATGGCCCCTCAGATAACTTGGTCCATGCCATGAAGGGCTTTGAAGGTCAAAAACAGTACCTTGAATTGGACTCAGAAATTCCATAAATATCTTTGTAGTTTTAGCACCAATTTAGTCAAAATTATATAGCTATTCTGTTGCTAGAAGATTTTCTATACTGAGATGTTAAAGTGCACCAGACTCTAAGCAATTAATAACAAATATAAACTTAAAATAGTAAGTAAATTGTAATGAATAAAAATAATTGCTTACTGGCAAATATTTAATTCTAACTTATTAATAAAATACCAAGTATCCACACAGGGATGTCAGAAAGGTCAAGATGGCAGCCTCAACTGCATGATCAAACCCCGCCCCTTTTTTACATGTATCACAGCTGCTGTCGTGACTTTTTGAGACCAGACCTGCAGACACCCCTGTCAAAAATAAGGAGTCTTTGCTAAACTTGAGAAAGTTGAAGGTTTCTTCATTCCCTTGGTATCTATTGTAATTCAAAACTATTTGACACTTTCTGAAAATTGAGATGGACTATATTTCTAACTTATAGGTAAGACACATTTGTCAGTTCTCTTCCAAAATCCATACATAGAGCAATTTTCTTAATTTGCTACAGGCAAAGCCTGTTTTAAGTAATTTGCATGTGTTTGGGGCCAACGTATACATTTCAAATGTTGAGAAGTATTGTAGCTGTCATCACAAAATAGAGTCTGGGGGAATAGAGTTNAGACAGATTTGTCTTTTTGAGTCAGCTTTGATTCCTGGTGACTGTCTGGACTGGTCCCTGTAATTTTCTTGGCAGGTTTTTGGATTATCACTGCCTGTCTCGTAGAACTGAGGGAGAATGAATGGCCCAAGGTTACCTAACTGGCTTTATGTCTAAAGAGGGACTAGAATTCATGGGACTCTTGGTTTTTAGTCTGGTGCCTCACTTCACCAATCTGGCTCTCATCCAGTGATAAGGATTTACACAGCAGGTTCAGGGGTCATGTACTTCAGCTGTCTGCTCTATGGGTAGATTAAGAGTTTTTATACCTAAATTGTAGTCAGTATTTGTCAGAGTTCATCAGACTAAATTAATGTATGCCCATGTTCATTTTCCCGAAACTGATTCCTTCTTTTGTCCTCATTTCTTAGTGATGCATTTCCTTTGCTTGGAGTGATGTTCATTTGTTTTCCAAAACAATAGCAACAACACCCACACATTCAGAAATATCTAGTATTTATTTCCCAGTATTTATATACACTGTTTTAACAAAACAATGGGGAAAAAGTTTGCAATGAAACAGATAATGAAAATGTAATTTTCAATTTGTTTTTAAAAATAAGAGTATGGTAATGTCATTAAAAACACATTCCAAGTAACAATTGAAAACAAAAACTCCAGCTGGTTCAAATGAATTTCTGGGGTTTAGTGCAATAAACATTTTTTTCTGTCTTACTTTTTATACAACCCTCACTGAAATTTCCATCCAAAGCAGTGCTTGCTGGGAAAACATAATTATTCTCAGGGTTTAATTGTATATTTCTTTAATAGTCTGGCTTTCAATCAAACAGTTGTTTTTTTTTAAAAAAAAAGCTTTGATTTTTTTAATGGAAACTTAGGTGAAACTCCCACTGAGATTTCAACATGGGGAGAGGTAAAACTTAACCCTTGCTATCCCATCTGTGACCCTAATGAAAATTCTGTCCAAAGTGCAAGTGCTAATTAAAGTTCACCTCTTCCAAGGTTCTTCCAATCAGAACCAGGACTAAACTTGCAGCAATGCCATAGTTTTTATCTGTGAGACAGGGAGGGACTAAATCATGGTGTCTTCAAAATAAATTCCAAACCGGAACAGCAACTATTGTAATGGAACGAAATAGGTGTGGTGAAAGCAAGCAAGCCAGCATGGGGAGGATGTTAGGCTAGAATTATGATGCCTTATTTCCATGTAATACTGTGGGACAAAGTGATATGTTGCTGACCCTGATGATTCCTCTTGTATTTGGGTTTCTGGGGAAAGTTGGAATATGAATCTAGCACTGAATCAATAAAGCGATGTGTGAGATTATAGTTGCTATTTCTGATATTGCCTATTCCCTCTAACTATATTTTCTTTGAATAGACTTTAAAGAATTAGGATAACATAATTGCTTCTATGATGTGGTTATGCATGCCAAAGCAATCCCCCCTATTTTTTTTTAAAGATGGGTATGAGTCATACCACAGAGGGAAAACTAACAGACTTATCAAATATAGTGAGAACAACCTTTTTGGCTCTACCTCTTTGTAAGAAGGACTTTCTAAGCAGCCTGTAGATACCATCAATAAACTCTAACATGTGTCAGGTGCAGGAAATCAGGACCCAGCATTATTCAAATGAATACAGGTTTATTCCATGCTATCTCTAAACAAAAATATAAACTACCAGCAGTCAAGGCAAATTGGTGCATATAGTCAAGGCCATGGTTTTTCCAGTTGCAATGTGAAAGTTGGACCATAAGAAAGGCTGAGCGACAAAGAATTGAGGCCTTTGAACTATGGTACTGGAGAAGATTCTTGCGAGTCCCTTGGACTGAAAGGTGTTCAAACCGGTCAGTCCTAGAAGAGATCAACTCTGACTGCTCTTTAGAAGGCCAGATCCTGGAGTTGAAACTCAAATACTTTGGCCACCTAATGAGAAGGAAGGACTCGCTGGAGAAGGGCCTAATGCTGGGAAAGATTGAGGGCAACAGAAGAAGGGGAGGACAGAGAATGAGGTGTCTGGATGGAGTCACTGAAGCAGTAGGTGTGAGCTTAAATGGACTCCAGAAGATGGTAGAGGACAGGAAGGCCTGGAGGAACGTTGTCCATGGGGTCGCGATTGGTCGGACACGACTTCGCAATTAACAACAACAACAAAAGAGTCAATGGAATTCAAGGAGGGCTGGACTTAGATCTCTTGTTAACACAAAGACTCAGCCTGATCATCTCCTACAACATGGCTTCAGGTTTCCAATGTCACTCTACAAAAGAGAAAAGGAGCCTGTTGCCAATTTCTCAAGTTAAATACAAACGGTGCTTATTTGGAATCTGCCATTTCTACCCTGATCCAAATCTAATCTGAGAGAGGTCGATTTGTAGAATCATTGCCACAAAGAAGAGGGGGTCAACTTATTTTCCAAATCACCAGAAGGCAAGATAAGAAACAATGGATGGAAATTAATCAAGGAGAGAAGCAACCTGGAATTAAGGAGAAACTTCCTAACAGTGAGAACAATTAACCAGTGGAACAGCTTGCCTCCAGAAGTTGTAGATGCTCCATCCCTCGAGGCTTTTAAGAAGAGATTGGAAAGCCATTTGTCTGGATTGGTGTAGCGGGGTGTGTGTGTGTGTGGACTAGAAGACTTCTAAGGTCCCACCCAACTCTTATTTTGGTTACATTTGTGATATGTTTTCATTGATATGGTCTGTTGCTTAATGGGACACTTTAGCAGCCTTATTCATCAATACTAACTATACGATAGCAGTGCTCAAGAAAATTATCTAGACAAATCTTTCTTTTCAACATACCGAAATGGTAAAAGTAAAGGTAAAGATTTCCCCTGTCCAGTCTAGAGAATGGTGCTCTTCACTGTTTCCCAGCCAACGGACCCAGCATTGTCCAAAGACACTTCTATGGTCATGTGGCCAGCATGACTATAAGCCATAGGCACATGGAAGGCTGTTACCTTTCCCATCAAAATGTTACCTAATTATCTACTGACATTTATTTATTTATTTATTTATTTTATTAAACTTATATGCCGCCCTTCTCCCAACAGGACTCAGGGCGGCTTACAGCATATTAAAAAGATACAAACACTATCCCCAATAAAAACCAATTAAAAACAAATATTTACCGCTGTGTTACCATTAAAATTCTAATTAAAATTGTCCCTATTTAAAATTCTCCCTAGGCCAGACCCGCTTGCTGAAAAAGCCATGTCTTGAGGGCGCGGCGAAAAGATAGGAGATCCGGAATCGTCCGGATCTCGGGGGGTAGTTCGTTCC
>NW_015386505.1:736552-740629 GCF_001527695.2 Protobothrops mucrosquamatus | reverse complement strand
CCATTGTGTAGTAGCATAGAATAGCACTTATAATGAGAACGAATCTTTGTTTCTTTCCTTGTTAGAACTTGACCCATCTTAGGTTGCTATCTAAGGAACAATTGAGAGAACAGCATGTACAGCTGATCTTCAATTGCAAGGCAAAAAATAAGTCCTGGTAGGAAGGGACAAGTTCCTAAAAATGGAGTATATCTTGGAATAATCAGGATTCAGGTAGAAATCAGAAGAGGTCAAGTTTAGAGAGACTGGAGGTTGATTTCCCTTTATTTTCACTAGTTGGGAACAGGGCTCCTCCTCTTTTTATTTGTTTGAAAGCCAGACATCCAGAGGATCATCCTCTTAGGTCCATGGATAAAGTGTTTAGTGTGGGTCATTAATTGCAAACTGGTCATTCAAAACAATAATATGATTTTAAAATGTGGGACAGAAAGGGCAAAGTGCTTTATCAAATGGACAAACAAATATCCTGTGGTTTAAATTTCTGAAAGAAAAAAAACATGTTTCAGTTTAATACTTCAATCCTGAACCATTAATCAAATGGCTTTTATTAATACAAGTGATACAAACATACAGCACTAATTTTATTCAAATGGTTGTCCTTATATTTTTACATGGGCTAGTGTTTTTTCCCATCATTCCCTTGATACACATATCAGGCACAGAATAAAGATGAATTTCTTTTAAAAATATCGGTATTTTTTAACTAATACAAGCAAAACCAAATTCAAAAAATGCACAGTCTAAATTAAAAGAATTAAAACCAGCAAGAGAGAAGACAATCCTTGGATTCTATGCAGTGAGGAAACTCTTGCATGTTATTATTGCATAGCCAAACTAATCAGGATTTGCAAAAAGAAAGAAAGAAGTCCTCCTAAGTCAAACTAAATGTACAGTTTCTGTTATTGTTAGAAAACAATCAGGGGAAGACCAGAAGTTACTTATTTAATGGTGTAGTATAGAACATGGAGATCAGCAGCTCTGCAGATCTTTTGAATTCTACATCTTTAATATCTACAAAGTTCATCTCAGTATGAGCTCCCAGCAAATATTACAGAGAACACAACAGACCCAATTAAATAAACCATTTTTTAAATAAAACTGGATTTTGAACTGCATTATAACAAATGGCATGCCACTGCATTGGTTTAGCAAGAATCTAACAAACTTTTAGTGTTGCTGTTTACCATTACTTCCTGGAGCTCTTGTATTAGATTTTGCAAGTGGTATAAGCTCTTAAACTGATATTCTGCATGTGCTTACAGGAAATAAAGGACCATTAAGCATGTACATAGTTCTCAGTCAAGATCAATGGATATCCCTGTAACCCCAGGGTGGGCAAACCTTTGGTGGCTAGGGACCTTTGTTGGTGCTAAATTGAAGAGAATGGGGTAATGATGCAAGATAATTGAAGCCTGGAAGGAAGGAAGCAAATTTCTTGGAAGTTGGTTTGTTTTAATGATACTAGGTCTATTTATTTCTGAGTTTTCTCCACCTTAACATGGTAGGAAACAATGCACCCACCTTCCCAACATAGTGGACAGAGGTAAGTCCGAGCTTGTAAAAACAGTGGCTAGTGATCCACATGTATAAATATGAAGAGGCCAACTTTAAGGATTGAATACACAAACATGCAAACATGATATTGGCTTTAAGGAAAAAAAATAACTAAAAGTTAATAATAAATAAATTACATTGGATGCAACTCTCCTCCTTTTGCTGCACCATAAAGACAAGTAGCAATTAGAGTGCCTCCATCTGACAGCAAGGAGAGAGAGGGGAGCAGGGAAAGTTAGCCTGAAGAAGGGAACATCTTCCTTATTGTTTATCAAGGAACTGTCTTTTTAAAGATGGCACTAAAGAAATCACAGGAAAATGAAGTATGATTCACCAATCAGGTCTTTCCTTTTCTTTAAGAATAGTCTGTTGAAGTGGTTATCAATATTTAATTTCAGTAGAACCAACCTAGATAGTTGCCTTGTTTGTTTGTTTATTCGATTATCTATTGTCTTTTCTTCAGGAATTCAAGATGGTATACCCAGTACTTCATTTTCCCATTCTCCTCTCCCCCACAACTACCATCTTGTGAAGTGTTTTAGGTGAAAGCCAATGGACTTCTGGAATTGAGGGTGGACTTCAACTGGGCCTGTCAGCCCATCACCTGAATCAACACACCACATTAAGTCACTCTGTGCCTAGTTCTGCTTTAAAATTTCAATGGTCAAGCAAAATGGTTTAAAACTTTGACCTTTGTTTGCCTCTC
The DNA here is from genome assembly GCF_001527695.2 of Protobothrops mucrosquamatus. NCBI lineage: Eukaryota > Metazoa > Chordata > Lepidosauria > Squamata > Viperidae > Protobothrops > Protobothrops mucrosquamatus. The sequence goes on along the minus strand of NW_015386505.1, from coordinate 738,369 downwards.
AGAATCAAGTTGAAGATTCATACTAGTAAAGATTGTAGAACAGTTACAATCAGGACCAACTGAAGTGGGGTTCAAACATCTGGGGGCTACTAGGGCAATGTCATGGATTTCTGTGTGTTTTTTCTACCAACTACTGTTCATCGGGATTTTTGTAATTTTCATCTAGGATTTTTTTTTTCTAAAAAAATCTTTCTTAAGATGTTTCATATTATTTTGAAGTCTTACACAAACCAAAAGTTAATATTAATATTTTCAGAATTCTCCATCATCACCCTAAGCCCTCAAAATGTCCATCAAACAGACTTTTTTTTTAAAAAAAAGTACTAAGATAGAATAAATAGAAAAACATTCTATTGTTCTATTGGTCTTTCTCCCCCCCCTAAAATGCACCTTTAAAGTCTTCATATTCAAAGTAAACTGAGAACAATATCTTGGACTTCCTTGAAGGGAAAAGTGATAATAAATTGTATTATATCAATTAAAGAAGCAAGCGAGTATTTGAAAGCTGTCCTAGGCTGTTTTCCTGATTATTTAATATATGATTCTAGCTCGGTGCTATGTTCTAATGACTTCCTGCCTGTTTTTTGGTAATAAGTAATTTCCTTACCAAAAAAATCAGATATTAGGGCTGGGAACCAAGATTTTGTTTGTGCTGCACCTGTGATATTATGCATATGACAAAGAATGTACTGTTTTGCAACAGGATTATTATTTGTGTCCAAGACCTTAATTACAAGTATACTATCAGAAGCAAGCATTTGGAGATAAAGTTGTAAACAAAACAAAATAGGAGCTTTAGTAGTGTTCATCTGACTGCTATCAAAATGTTTTTCCAACTAACTGAACACATGCTTATATTTGCTCAGTCTAGGACTTGCAAAATTTCCATGATGGATTAACCAACACTAGCTATTACAGGGCAACCAGGAACCACAATTGAGGGCTAGCCTAAGAATCAGAGCAAACGTTAAAATTGGGCCTGACAAATTCACTATAAGAAGTCACACTAAGGATAGTATATTTTCTCAGGCAAAGTTTTCCTCCACTTCCTAGAGAAAAAATAATAATATTAAAGACCACTCATTGGGCATAGTAGTTCAATCACTTGTGAATCCACATAGTTAAAGAGAACAAGATGCTAATTAGAGGAGTTGTGTGAGTGCAAGCTCTTCATGATTTAGTTTTGGTTGCTGGTTAGTTGAGGCAATTCCAGATCATTTTGCCATTGTTTTGACAGGGAAACCAGATCAGGTGTGTGGCCATGTTGAGTTCTGGATGAGCTGAGTTAGGCCCAATGCTTTCATGGAGGCAATGAATTCCTGAGCAGGCTTAGACTCCACTCCCAGGGAAAGCAGGCTGAAATCACCCAGGACAATGAGCCTGGGGAATTCCACTGCAAAACCTGAGATGGAGTCAAAGAGCACCTACAAATGTGCTCTATGGTGTTATGTTCTGCAATTTTGTCTCTTTTTCTGATTCAAGATAAAATCACCTTGCTGCATAAATAATTCATCAAAAAAGTACTAAAATGCAGGGCATGTGCTACTCCTTTAGCCTTAAAATAGAGGATATAGTTCAATTTTGCTATGTGTCCTCTCCACCTATTCAGTTATATTTATTTTATTTATTTATTTATTTTATTACATTTGTATCCCGCCCTTCTCCTTACGGACTCAGGGCGGCTAACATATCGAATAAAAATACAGAAATTACAATAAAGTTTAAAATTAGTTAAAAGGGAAATATTTAAGTCAAATTCAATTAAAAATAGTTAAAACCCCTCTAAAATCCCCTAGGCCAGTCCCGCAAGCTGGAAC
>NW_015386505.1:725262-736454 GCF_001527695.2 Protobothrops mucrosquamatus | reverse complement strand
TCCCCTAGTTCCTCTCGGGCCAACCCCGAACCCCCTAAAAATTTAGAAAAACACCCCACTAAGAAGGCCCGTAGTTTCCTTCTTCTTAGTCCCCTCTGTGCTGTCGCTGAGTGCCACCTCTCGGGGTTCAAGACCCCTTCATCAAGGCCGGCCCTTAGAATGGTATTGGGCCATGCCTGCGCGATGGGGGAGTCGCGCACGGCCAGCAGTTCCCTCCTCGAATACAGTCCACAGTCGTATCAGGAGGTCCATCAGCAAAGTAGGGGAGGGGAGAAAGTCCTCGTGGTGGCAGTCTTAATTGGGGCAAGATGGATTGAGGAAAGGCGGCATAATACCCGGGTCTTTTGCACCCCATAAAGGGGAGGAAATAAGCCGCCATCGCGTCGGGCCGCTAGGTCGCCACAGCCCCCGGGCCGCAGATCTTCCTCGGATCGCCGGGCCGCAGATCTTCCTCGGATCGCCGAGCCACCACCGCGTTGGGCCACTAGGCCGCCACTGCGTCAGGCCGTCAGGCCACCACCACGTCAGGCCGCCAGGCCGCCGCTGCATCGGGCCGCCAAGCCGCCGCCGTGTCGGGCCACCGATCTTCCTGGCCGCAGATCTTCCTGGCCACGTCGGGCCGCAGGTCTTCCTGGCCGCTAGGCCACCAGGCCGGGCTTCACTAGGCCTCACTAGGCCTCTCCATGCCTGGGCCGCCCTCCGTGGCTCCGCAGCTCCGCCCGCATCAGGCCGCCAAGTCGCCACCGCGTCCGGCCGCCGCGTCGGGCCGCAGTTCTTCCTGGCCGCTAGGCCACCAGGCCGGGCTTCACTAGGCCTCGCTAGGCCTCTCCGCGCCTGGGCCGCCCTCCGAAGCTCCGCAGCTCCGCCTGCAGCAGATCGCCAAGCCGCCGCCGCGCTGGGCCGCCGTGTCGGGCCGCGGCTCTTCCTGGCCGCTAGGCCCCCAGGCCGGGCTTCGCTAGGCCTCACTAGGCCTCTCCGTGCCTGGACCGCCCTCCGCGGCTCCGCAGCTCCACTCGAAGCCCCGCCCAGCCCAAGCCTGGCGGCCCCGCGATCCATCGCCCGTCCTCTTCGCTCGCCGACCCTCTCCTCTTACCAGTTCCTGGCCGGTGAGCACCCCCGGACCTTCCTCAGCTCCCCAACTCCGCCGAGGACCCCGTCATCGCTACGGAGCTGGAGACGGTGAGTCCGCCATCACACGCATGCACACACAATTAGTTTAGATTGTCATCCACTGCAAGTTGTAATGATACCAAAATAATGATAGTATTTGGCAAAATCATGCTAAAAATCCCACCCTCAACCCTTTTTATCAGACATTGGGACTCAGTGTCTCATAGCTTTTGCATCATAACATCATGTTACCCATTTTGACATTTGTTGCCCCATATATGCCCCTTGATTTTGCATCAGATTAACTTCTGCAGGGTTCATGTAGCTTTTAAAAGCTTCAGTGCTAATGTAAATAGAGATAGAACTGGAATTTCCTCAATACTATACTTGCATTGGAATCCTGTAACTCAAATTCCAGGAGTACTGAACCCAGTCCTCTTATCTTGAGCATCACATTAAATGCTGCCGTGTGCTTTTGTGAGTTTGGGTGGTTGTCTTTATTACTCTGGAAAGTTAAACAAAGGCATTCAGTGCTGGACTAGACACCTTAAGGAATCTAAAACTCTGAAAGCAATGGTTCTGGATAGCAATGGCCTTTTATCCTGGAGAATGCTTAGATGGAGTTGGGTTAGTCTTATGCTCCCAGTGACATGTGATTTATTTTAGCTCCCTTATCTGACCTCTAAAATGTTTTGTCTGGTATTGTAGGGCAGCAAAAGAAAATGGTAAAACTCTTGTTTAACTGAATATATGTTATGCCCTGCCTTCCCCCACCTCTCCATATGGAGTAAATCTGTATGAAGTGGCCATTTGGATTTGTTTATGATAATTCACAGAACAGTATCCCATATAAGGACCTGTTTCTGTCTCATCTCTCCTCTCCACTAAATAATAATAATAATAATAAAAAACCCTCTGGAAAAAAGAGGGAGTAACTGCTTATATGAAGACTTACAGTCCTAATTATGTCTGACAGTCTTCCCGTCATTTTAATAGGATTCCAAAAGGGTAAAGCAAAACAGATATTTNCCCCACCCACCCCCTCCAGCTTACCTACAAATCTGAGTGTTAAAAGCTGTCTGCATTTACTACATTGGAAAGCTTAAAAGGCAGAAATAATACCAGCAGTTGTATGTCACTACTCCAAAAAGAAAAGTGAGTGAATGAGTTTTGGCAATAACTGTTTGTGAGGCAGCATGCCAGCATCCTGATTCAGTGTTTATGGGAACATCTTGAAATAGCTCCCCAATTAATGATTACATCTTCCATCACTCCAGTATGATGTCTGAACATGAGAAAAAAGTAAACAATCGTTAATGATTGGGGACCTGCTGGCAGATGCAGCCTTTGCTCAGACCCCAGTTCTTTCCAATCTCTTCTGATCCAACAGTCCACTTGGGGGTTGGGGGGTGGGTGGGGAGAACACCCTCCCCAATTTGCAGACTCAGAAAAGCTACAACCCAGCAACTTTCTCTTCTCCTGAGCTGCTTTCACTGTGTTTCACACAGGCTATCAAATTCCTTCCTGGGACAGCTGGCGCATACTAGAAATGGCTTATTTTTTTCATTTGCTAAGAGGAATAAGAAATACCATTAACCAAAGCCTTGTAGGACTGCCAATTTCCTCTCTGTCTGCCTGTCTCCAACTCTGGTGTGTTCCGTCCATTTATTTTGTGGAATGCAAAGCAAGCAAGATTTATAAGTAAGGGCGGCTTTTTTTCCTCTGACTTTTAAATCTCTGGCCGGGCTAGCAGGAGACATTTTCTTCACTCCCTTGCTTTCTTCTATGTGTTATTATTTGTGACCTCCCGTGGTAGGAGTCGGTATTACTCTGAGGAAAGCAAACACTTGGCTTCAGAAGCTCTCTTGTCAATAAAAAATGTTCATAAAAATATCTCTGTCCCAAAGTAGAATTGTGTGCAGAGGGCCTCTTGATGTTCTCCACCCTATTTGCAAGCAGAGCAATAGTGGGGGCAGTGAAGCATTTCAAAGAATGTCTTCAGAGGAGCAGGAACTTTTTCCAGGAAAATCTTCAGTTTGAATAGTAATTTAATAATAGCAGAAGTTCAGCTCCCCCCCTTTTCTCTCTTTGTTTCCTGTCTCTGAAAAAGGCAGCAGCAAGAGCAGCCTGGCTCCCATTTTGAATCCTCCTCAATACCACAGAATTACCATAATTTCTGAGTCTTTTGCATGTTTCTGGGGAGATGGACAAAATAGTCCCTACAAAACTGAGTTGGCTAAGATTTGGAGAAAAAAAAATTGCAAAGAAATCCAGCTTGAAGTGTGCTCATATGCCTCTATTTGGAATATCTGTAAAAGTGGACATGTTAGTGGACAAGTTCAATATTTTTATCCATTATTGTAAAAGTGTAGCTTTCAAACTCGAAGAGTTTTCACTGGGTGGTAATAGAACAGCTAAAAATGACCAATCCATCTATTATGCTGATATGGAAACATAATTAGAAAAAAGTATGGTAAAAGTTATGTTACTTTTAATCGGTGATTGATTACAACCCCCCCCCCATCCCCATCACCACCACCCCAGTTCAATTATGCCCAATTTTCAGTGTTCTTGGCAAATTATTTTTGGGATCGATCCTAATTCCAATAAAATCTTTTATTTTATTCCTGAGGTTGGTGGGGTGGGGTGGGAGAGTCACAAACATTCATAATAGAAGTCACAATATTGCAAAATTTGAACACCTCACATGAAGATACATTTTCTTATTCAGCTATAGTGTAACCATCAACTTTTGAGTTAGGTTCCACCCCTTATATATCTTATGAAGGTATTCCATAAACAAGTGATTGGAGGGTGGGACCACAAATGTATTAAGAAAATAACTTGGCAATTTTGTAAGCCAATTTCTTTTTACTAACTTTGGAACCACTTTCTGTAATGTTTTGCAAATGTCTAATGGAATCATGGTTGGAATCACATTTCTTTACTTTTATTATTTTTTTCCCAACTTTGCACTCTCAGTTATTAAACCTATTATTATACTAATACAGATGCTTTCATTAGAGTTATGGCGTGAGAGGCAGTGGAGTGAGAATTTGCTCATAATCTTTTTAATTACAAGAAATTATTTCTTACTAGGGAGAGCTTTAAATAGGAAAAAAATATTTAAAAATTTAAATTCTGGAAAAATAGTTCGCTCCCTCAACACACCATACTTATTTGTGGCAGCTTTCTAGCGGTACAGTTCTTGATTTAATTCTCAATGGAAAAAATAAAGTGGGCTGTACGTCCAATGTGTCTTAATGTTATGCAGCATAAAGCTCTATGTAAAAATTAATATGGAATGTATAGTGACGAGAGATAAAAAAACGTGAACACCAGGAAAAGTTTAAAAAACTATAAAAGTTTTAATAAGTTAAAATCCTAGCTTTCGCTGGCCACTGCCAGCATCATCAGGGATCAATCCAGGTCGATGGGAGCGCTTATTTATACAAGACCAAGTTGTTTTTTGCGCCCGACCCATGAGCGCCATCACGGGGCTCCATCAGCCAATCGATGTTCCGGTCACAGTTTCCGTATCATTAGCCAGTTTATCCTCGCTACTCCTATCCTCATGCGCCTTGTTGCTCACTTTCCTCCTCCCCCCCTTTTTTTCTTGTGTGCGTCCCTATGCTAGCTTCATGTCCTACCTTGCTAAGAACGAGTCTACGTTCTATACCCCCAGAGCGTTCGACCCCTTCTTTCCTTCTCGCACTGGGGTGTCCCATAGAGGTGAGTATCTCGTCACCCCCACCCCATTTCCGCTTGCTGGTTTTGCCCTTTCTATCCTTGGGTGCTCCGTGGGGTGTCCTGCCCTGGCTTGTGCCATCCGGCATTCCCCCCTCCCCCTTTCTATGTCCGGCGATCCCATGGCCACGATCTTCAATCGTCGACGCCACCGCCTCCTCCTTGCTGTCATTACTGACTGTCCAGGAGCATGTGCCTGCCCCTGCCCTATCTGCTGCCCTACCCAATCGTCCCATTGTTCCAGTAGGCCGATCCCCCTCTCCCCCATCCAACCAATCCCTCCCGTCTCCCCCTCCTTCTGCAAGAGAATGTATAGTTTATTACCACTACTACTAAAATTAAAGAACCCTTAAACATAGAAGAAGTCCTAGCTAAACTCCAAGGTAGTGTAGTTCAGATAAAGAAAATTAGAACTGTGAACTCAGTTGCCTTTCATCCCCAAAGGATCCCTGCTGTTACATCAAGGTCTAAGATCCACATATATTTCCACACACATTCATGCACAATCCTTCATATATATCCCTTTGTATCTCACCACCCTGGAGGCACATAAACTCATGCATACTTCATCCCCATCTCTCTTTTGTCCCCAGAAGTATCCACAGGGTTCTTTTGTCAAAACGATGAAAGCAGCATCACACCATTGTATCACAAACTTTGCCCATTTGTATACAGTATGTATGCAACATTGCAACATATGGAAAAGGAGAGCAGGGCTTATGGAGTAAGTTTTGTTGCAACACTTTTTGCAAGTTTATGGCAACGCTTTTGTCATTTGACACTTCCTTGATCTCCTCCCAGGGAGGCCTCTGCTTGTGCTCCTTCCCAATGAATTGCCCAGAAGACTGCCTGATCTCCTTCCACCAATCTAGCGGTCCCAATTCTTCTGAGAAGGTGATCCTCTAAAATATTTTGTTTGAAAACAAAATGTACAGTAGATCCTGATCTACAAATGGACAAATTACTATACCTTTATTCTTGCTCAAGAGCCATGGCTAGATTTGGTGATTCATCCACCCATCTTGACCCTCTTTCAGGTGTTGCTGTTGAAATCATGTTTAATCTGAAAATGATTCAATTTCATTTTGTCCTGATTCTGCCCATTTTTTTTGCCCATGTTTTTTTTATAAAATTTTTATTAATTTTTCAAATTAAACAACAAATAAAACAAATATGATGCATTCACTTAAAATGCCCATGTTTTTGTTTTAAGGTGGCTTCCTACGTGCCTTTCAAAGTTTGTGTGTGTGGCAGTTAGCCAAATGTATTCACCATACAAAAACCTCTCCCACCTTTATTGTCAGAACCAGATACTTTAGCTTTTACATATGAACTGAACCTGAGGGAGTTGTAGAGTTAAAGTCCTTTTTATAAAGCCCTTATTTCACTTATGTTTGAGCAGACCCACCCTGACTCAATTACACTAATGTTGAACTTGCCTGTTTAGGGCTGGCAGAAGATCACACAATTTTGCTAAAAAGACAAAAAAAAAAAGTTCCAAATCCCGCCCCCCCGCCCAAAAAAGGAACAATTTCTGCTCTAAGGATGCATGGAAAGAAAACCAATTTCTGCTATCCCTTTTTATTTTGCTTTTTTCCTCCACATTCATATCCCCCAGATTGCAATTCTTAGTCCAACTTTAGAATTTTCTATTTCTTCTTATCAACAGGTTCAAAACAGAGGAATTCATTTGCTGTAGTTTTTTCATATTTGTGTGAGATTTTTGTTTTATGTTTGAAAGTAATTTCTTACATTTTGAATCAAGTTTATTGTTATTTCTGTCATGCTAAAAACCCAGCTTATATTTAAAATGTTTGGATTAGGCTGAAGAAAGAACTTATGTACTTATTCCAACATTTTGTGGAAACTTAAATATTAATCATAACCCCTACCTTATATTTTCAACCCCAGCAAGGAAGTATCATATGATAGATGGTGTATAATAAGCTGGAAATAGCCATATCTATAAAATGTATGCACTGCCTTCAATCTACCCATTTCTCTTGGAGACATTTATTACTTTTATCTTCTAACAAAACAAATGAAATTTAATCTAAGAAACCTGTGAGATCCAATACAATGTTTTGACTAAAGTGCTAGACTACAGAATCCTTATTCATCTCAGCACGCTTTCAGCTAGTCTTGGACAAGCCAATCTATCCCTATCTCACAGAATTGTTATAAGTATGACATGATCAAAACTCATACATGTTATTTGAATTCTTGAAGCAAAGACATGATGCAACAATTGTAAATTAATATTATACAAGAAGGTAGAAACTGAATCATGGGCATGTAAAGTGGATCTTCCACTATATGAACAGTTGCATCAGATCCTTTCTACAGGGAACTTGAAGTTGAACTGGTTAGATACAGATCACAATCTAGCAAAATATTTTCCTGCATAAGACAAGTTATATTAATAAGACTCAGGCAAAGAACATCATTAGGTCCTGGCATTTATGCCACTGTGCCCAAATCAGAATATAAATATATGTTTTACTTAATGGATAGTGCTACAACCTACATTGTTGCTTCACTTAATTTGAGTTATCGGCTTTTTTCAGAACATGTGTCTGTATGTGTGTGTACGTGTGTGCGTGTCTGTGCCTTCAAGTTAGCATCAATTCCTGGCAACTGCCCGGGCAAGTGCCTGCAGTTTTCTTGGCAAGCTTGAAAACTTTGGAGAACAGTGTGATGCAGCATTTCTCAAGGCCTGAGGTGGTGGCAGCCAGCTGAGATTGTAGAAGGTCCTAGGACTCTACTTCAGGACCAGTCTCAGCATTGCCACTGAGTGCCACTGTGCAGGGCATCCCAGATTTGGAGGACAGAGAGATAGGTGGAGGGAGGGTTGCAGTGTCCCTGAGATTGTAAATCTGGGTGGATTGCAACAGCTATACCTTTGGGCAGCAGTCATAAGTCCCTCCATTTAGCATCATCATAATTTTGCATGAATGAAAGGTTGTAAATTAAAGACTTCCTATAGGCTATAAACAAAAATAGTCACTGCAATATTGGGAGCTGGTTTTTTTCTTTAATATTTTCAAAAGCTTTGATGAAGAAGGCAACGGTTGTAAAGTTTTCAGGTGCCTCTTTGGTATTTGTTGCTTTATTTTGGGCAATGAAAAGTTTGGGGTGGGATCCTTAAAATATACTGGTGTTTGAAGCAATTGGAACTGTGTAAACAATTCTAAACGGTATGTGTGGAAATCAACCTTTTTGTTGGGGAAAAATAATGAGATTTTTGAACAACTTCAACTATATAATAAAATGGTTGCACTTTCCAGTGATAGCAACATGCAATAAGATTTTTTTAAAAAAAACAACAACCCTCAATTAATTGTAAGTGTGTTTTTCATAATATTCCTGTTTATATGGAGATGAATGTTTTAAATTTAGAAATATCTCATGGATTTAGGGATAGGTTTTGTTTTGTTATTTTTATATTCATAGGCTGCCTTGCACGTTCTATATTTCTTCATTTTTCTGGTTGCTTACACATTACTCATTGCTGACCTTTCAACCTGATTCTGCTGAGAAGTTTGTAATATATGAGTGATAAATCTTTGACCTAGTAAACATATGGCTTCTGTAGGCTGCTATGTTAAACATTTCTCAAAGCTCTTCATAAATTTACTTAACTGTTATTAAGTTGTTTTGTATTCAGCCTATCTCCAAGAATAACTAACATTTAGTCTCCCTTCTTAATAGCCTTCTAGTATGCAATAGTCTCAAAAACGGAGATTTTTTTTTTAAAAAAACTACCCACTTCTCTGTAAATAGGTATAGCTAATTTACATTTATAGTGGGAACTGATATTCCATGAATATTGTGGAACAAACATTTTTGCCAAGCTTATGATCAGGTCTATTTGCCATCATATGCATTTCTTATAGCATATAAGAATTACAATGTTATAGATGGGAAACAATTCCTAATAGAAAATACTCAGTACTCTCATCTTGTGAGATAAACTTGTGTTTCCTACAACATGGTGAACTCACTTTACTGAAGTCTTCAAAAAGAGACATGATTGTCATCTTTTCTACCCCACTTTACCCTTTTGTCTATGATCTAATAAGTCTTTGTGAGCAGAGTTAGCCATTCGTAAGTTCTTCTCTATTGTATCATTAATTAATTATTGCTGACCAGTCTGATCAGCCGCATGTGGTTTCAGAACATGATCAAAGTCAATTTCCTATGAATCTAGTAAACCAGATGTCAGATTAGTACATTCTTGTGGCTTGCTACAAATATTTTATTTCTGGATCTCAGTAAAGCCTTGCCAAAGAGAAAGGACATTAATATATTCCTAGCAGGTCAGTCCAAAGGTCATTCTCCAAAACCTGCAATGGATTGTGTGGCAGAGTGTGGCGCCTTGTTTATGTCCAAGTGAAATAGTCATGCCTTTTGCTCAGTCTCACTTAATTAAAATAGATCTTCATTGACAGTTTTACAATGTTAGACAAAAGCACAATTTATTTAAGATATTTGGGTCCTCGACAGGAATAAAATATTTACCAGCGTCAGTGGAAACAGTCATCATGGTGATCCAATTAAAGTTTTACACAACTTCAGAAGTTCATCTCTCTTCTTGTTCAGTCTCATGATAACATGAGTTTCATTATGTTGTATTTATGCTTTACTTTCTTTCTTCCTCTTCATTATATTTTTGAAGGCAAAAATGAAACAATGATTGTTCCTCAATTAGAGTTCTCCCAATTTTGAGGCTTCGGGGCACATACACTAATAGTTAACTCTGGTGTAGTCATAATGGTTCCATCATGTGCCTCCAAAGTTAAACCATTGAGAAATAGAAGAGTAGTAGTTTCAGGTTCCTAGGAAATCCATTATTTAGGGATGTGAAAAAAGCTTTGGAGAAAGAAGGGTAAAGGACAAGAAGAAAAGAAAGTCAAATAGGACAAAAAAGGGCTGAGTATACACAGGAGTGGGGCTAACATCCTACAGCAGCAAAGAGAAATGGAAAATGTTTAATTCTTTGCTGTCATTTAGTGGCCCTGTGGACTCTGCAGCCCAAATCTGGGAACCTTTCTCCCCACATATTAGAGTGGTATGGATCTGTGTGAATGTGCTTTAGCTTATTATCAGAGATATGGGGAACATTTTCAGTCTGTTGGTTATTTTTGCATAGTTTTTTTTAAAAAATTACATACATACAGACATACATAGTGAATTAGATTCTTATTCTTGTAGAATAGGGGTGTCAAATAGGCCCATGGACTGGATGTGTCACATGGAAGCTGCGCCAACCCCAGTTCCGGCAAGGGGGAAAAAGTCACGATAAGTCGCGACACGTCACATGACACAGCGAGTTTGACACCTCTGTGGTAGAAGCTGATTTACATTGTAATTAAGGTGACAATTATACTTGCAAAAAATCTACTCAATCCTTTGAGTTCTTCTGGGAGCACTGTGTTCCTACAGGAAGAATTATGGCCTGGGGGGCAGCCTTTGACCTCTTCTGTAAAATGCATCTCCCACAAACTGCAGGATTTTCTCTTTGCAGCCCACTCTTAATTGGCTATGTTACCAGATGATGTCACACAGTCACGTGATGTTTCAGAAAGTGATGTTGAAAAGCAGCCCCTCTGCAAAGACTCCTTCAGAGCTGTACATGTGCAAGGCATTAAAGATTAAAGAGAAGAGAGAGAAAAAACAGCATTCATGGATCAGGGCAAGATGCATCTTAGTTCAGCATCCTTTTTTTCTTACAATGGTCAACCTGATATCATTTTTATTCCTCTGCAGATAGCATTTGGAGGCATGTTGCTCCCAACCCAGAGGAAACATTGAGATGTCAAGGCCAATAGTCCTTGAGAAGTCCATCCTCCCTGAATATAGTCAATCCCTTTTACAGTTAGTGGCCAGAACTACATATCATAATGAATTCCACCAATCAATTCTGCACTAAGTGGAAATGTGCTTTTATTCTGTATTATAGCTCCTTTCTGATCAGCTTTATTGGATGCCCCCTGGTACTACTACAGTAATTTGAGAGAAGGAGAAAAAAACCTCTCTCTGTCCACTTTATTCATATCGTGGATGATATTATGTCCCTCAATCCTCCCCTAGGCTACCTTTTTCCAAGCTAAAGCATTGCTCAAAAAGAAGATATATGAGATTTTTGATTGACCTCTTCTATACTTTTCCCAGAGTTTTTATACCCTTTTTCAGGCATGGCCACCAGAACTGTACACAGAGGGAGACATTGTACAGATTTATATAAGGTATTTCAGAATTGGTATTTTTTGTTTTCAGACTTAGTTAGCATTCCATAAAAGGACAAGACCTCTTTTTTTTTTTTTTTTTTTTTT
>NW_015386505.1:663330-723948 GCF_001527695.2 Protobothrops mucrosquamatus | reverse complement strand
GAAAGTTTCAGAAGTAAGTTGAGATGTCTGAGCCATCAGGGATGTAGACGGTCTCAAAGTTAGAGGCAGGATTTTTCTCAGAACCATATTAGCAATAAGTTTAAGCAGTTCAGTAAAAACAAGTAATACGCAAATTCAAAGTAAAAAAAAACTTCAAACCGGAAATCACTTTCACTTCTTGCTGAAAAGTATCAATCCAACGCCATTTTAAGACCTCTTATCTCAGGGCCACTGGGTTTACGCAAAAGCCTTTAAAGAAGGACTTTGTGAATGGTATTTTGAAAATCTGCATATACAGTGTCTATGGGGTCACCCCATCTACACATCAACTGACACATCAACTGACACTCTCTAAAAACTCCTGAACATTGATAAGACAAGATCTGCCTCTACAAAATCCTTTATTATCTTCTTTCGTTCCCCTCTGTGTGCCTAGGTTTTTTTTCTTTGATTATGGTTCCTATCAATTTCCCTGGAACAGATATTAGGTTTAGCAGCCAGTAATTTCCTAGATCTCACCTGAGCCCCTTTTTAAAAGTAGATGTCACATCAGTTTCTTTCCACTCCTTTAACACTGAGCCTGGTTTGCGGGCCTATTGACAATTTTATGCTGTTTTCGTTTTTAAGAAAACAAAAACACATGCTAGTCTAATTTCATTGCTGCTGTCATTTTTCATGCTGTCACTGTGTTGGAATAAAGTTCTTAAATTGATGCTAATACAAATAGTAATAGCACTTAGACATATATACCTCTTCACAGTGCTTTACAGCCTATTGCCCCCAACAATCTGTGTCCTCATTTTACCAACCTCAGAAGGATGGAAGGCTGAGTCAATCTTGAGCTGGTGAGAATCGAACTGCTGAACTGATAGCAGCCAGCAGTCAGCAGAAGTAGCCTGCAATACTGCATTCTAACCATTCCATTCTTGGTTGAATCTGTTTATATATTTAAAATTCAGACAATAATGTGGGCCATTTTGTGTTTTGGAAGGGGGGGTAAAGGAAGAAAAAATGGGAGAGGAATGGATTCTCTTGAACCAAATAAATGGTAATTTCATTTATTTAATTCATCAAAATTATGAACCATCTTTTCATTAATATAAGAACCACCCAAAGGAATACAATATAAAGGCTATCTGACCTAGGCTTTAAAAACAATCATTGCATGAAGTATCTTCTATGTCTATCACACTTCACCTGCTCTAGCTTCAAAGCTGCTCCTTCAAGAAGGGGGCTGTTGAATAGAGAATCACAGACCTGAATGATAGCTTCTCACCTAGATCTTCTAGTGTCTGTCTCTTCATGGCAACGAAGTGTTGAAGTATCTAGGCTAATAATACCATAGTCTTTTGCCATTCCTCTATGAATAAAGTTATTACTTCTATTTTCAAATGAAAGTGAATGACTATAGTCTGGTTAAAGATTATTAGACTAAGCTTCTAATCTTACACGTTCTCAAACCAGGAGTAAGTCTCAGTTTCCCACAAAACCTTTTGCAGTTAATTTCAGAAAAGGTAGCCACAGGAGTATTGTAAATGTCTTTGAAAATAACCTAAAACCATGTACCAAATTAATCATAAATTGGATTTATGCTTTCAGTGGGATTTAAGTCATAAATTGTTTAATCACTGACCCTATCTAAAAAAAATTGCTCTAAAGCACCACTGTAGTGTCTGATTTATTTATGCTGAAATTCTCAGAGCAATACCATCAAATGTGTGAATACCTTCAACAATAGTATTTTGAAATTTTACTTTCTAGTACTATTTTCAATGGAAAATTTTGACTCACTGAAACTTTTCAGTTGGCTAATTTTGTCAGAAAAGAGTAACCTATATTATATTTAAGATAATCCTATATTATCTTAAAAACCTCTGCACTGGAAGGGAAATAGCCCTGACCACTATAAATCATAGCCCCACCCTTTCAAGGCAGAAGTGTCTTAGGCACTGCATTGCTAAGAGCTGGGGCTGGGACCTGTACCAATCTGTTGCCATCAGTGTTGGGTTGTTTTTGTTTATGTGTTTTAGTAATGTTGTAATTAGTAAAGTGTAATTAGTGGAAGAAAAAGTCAAACATAATACAATGCACTTTTTAATTAAACTATGAAAAGTATTTAGTACATAGTATTTATAGTATTTATAGTATCGTATCAGAATTCATATCAGAATGCAATTAATCATGCTGATTCTGAATTTTAGCAAGGTCTGAGCACACCAAGTTTGTAAAACAGGTGGTAGAATTCCAGCAAATGTGGTTTTGTGTGTAACCACAATTTACATAAATTTTACTCAGCCTGGACCTTCTGCTCAACTTTCTTAATCTTGCAAAGCAGCAGCAGTAAGAAATATATATATCATTTCTGTATGGACCCTTCTTTCAGTATGCTGTCCTTTAAATGTCATCATAGCATTTCTGCAAGCCCAAGACTTGTATACCATTCTAGCAATGGTCAAAATACACTATGTACAAAATAGGAAGTATATTTTCAGAAGTAACAACTTTAATGTTGGCATGGGCACAGGGCATTGGATAGTCTGTAGTCCTGAGAAAATCACATTGCTGCTTGGAAGATTGTGATGTCTCTGGATGGTGCAAAATTATTGAGGCAAAACAGTTGATCATGATATCTGGAGAATAGTTCATTAATACAGGGAACTTTTATTTAGTTCAGCACCAGTATGACTTTTTTTCTGAGCAACTTCAGCTCCAAAGGAGCTCTTTTATTTGCATCCCCATCCTTCACTGGCCAGTCATAGAGATGCTCTTTCAGTATCTGCTATAAAATTAACTCTCTGGATATATCCTGAGAAACAATATGAATTAGAAGTAACAGTCAGCTTGGCCATGAAAGTTTGGCCAGGAGGTTATATACAAATTGAATATAACCATCAAATTGAATATAACCACCCTTTGACTAAAGTGTGGGAAAGATGATATTCAGCATTTATTTGACATTTCTCCAGGATCAGTGTGTTACTACATGAGTGATTCTGGATGTCACATCTTAACATGTTAATTTTTAATGGAGAACAAAAGTTGATGCTTTTCAAAAAACAAACACCCATAAGTTGATCATTTTCTAAAACCAGTTAAACAGTGCTCCTACTTTGATCTCCACAAACCATAGAATTCTGATACTCCATAGTTTCTTTCAAGACTGTAGATCAGGGGTGTCAAACTCGCAATGTCACATGATGTGTCGTGATGTATCGCGGCTTTTTCGCCATTGCTGGCAATGGGGTGGGCACTATTTTGGCATGGCGCATCTGGCCTGCGGGCCGGCAGTTTGACACCCCTGCTGTAGATATTCTCCCTTGACAATGTTTGTTGCACTGAAATCAGTGTCCACCTGAACTCTTTTTTACATGTGTAAACAGAAAAATCCAGCTTTTTAGAAGAAAAGTCTGAATAGCTCAAAATAATTAATATTGAACTTGACATATCAAAAATATAATTTGTCACTTGTGATTATAGCCTGAATCTTTCATTTATATTTGCATACTTCACTGCTCTTTCCTGGCTAACATTAGATTCCACGTGGTTAGAATTAAGTCTGACTTATGACCTTCCTTTATTAAAGCCAAATTATTCTGATGTCTCAAATTCAGGAAACTAACTAGTGCAACAAGAACTGAGGTGCATATATCTAATCCACTAATAAATGTAATTTGAGCTCTGCTGATTAATGTTCTGTGATTGTAATAACCTCGTTCAATTGGTTTCCATATGATTAATGCTTTTATAGGAAATACTATTTTCTTCAAGTTCTATGAGAAGTCAATTCTCCTTACAACAAAGTTAAAGTGTTGAGTGCAAATATCATTCATGGTGACAGATGCTTCTAAAAAGAAAATGTATTAACTATGGAATGTTTATACTGAACTGGAAGTCAATGATTTGGAGAGAGAGAAGAATGTATACTGTAATGTCATCACGTACAGAAAAGAAGTTGATATGAACAAGACTCCCATCACTGGAATATTTATTCTGCCCAGCATCCAAATTTAGCAGAATTCTAACTATGAATCAGTTTTGTGTCCAGAAAGGATGAGTCAAATCAGTCTAGAACAGATAATCTTTCATGCATCCAAATTTCTATTTTTTGTTTATATTAAAATAGAATCTCCCCCAAATGCATAAATGTCTCAAAATAAAAAGGAAATTATATTTTTCTTTTGAAACAAAAATATTGCTAAAATGCAAACCTACAAAGGAAGTGATATAAGTGCAACAATTATTTCAATTCCACAAATGTATTTCTTTCATGGTCAGGATTTACTTCACTGATGAACTAACCTGCAGTTTTAAAAAATACACTCAGGAAAAAAAGTAACACAATAAGACTAATCAGCCAGTTTAAGCTATGGCTCCTATAAATTTCATTATATTTCTGAGTTCAGGAGTAAAAACAATTTAAAAACATCAAAGTTTAAAATGTGCTTTTTAAATAAATAATCCAAATCTTTTCCTCCCATATTTTTTTCTTGGTAAACATTGATTCAGTCTTATTTTCTAAACAATAAAGTAGATTTGACACAACTGTACCCCAATCTGTAGATAATTATTTAAACCTGCTTGCATTCCTGTTACACAAAGCTTCTCTAAAAAACAGATTAAGCTTTACTTAAGGCAGTAAAAGTCTCTCTGTGTTTGTGTTTAGCACAGCATTCCTATTTTGTTTAAGAAATGGTCTTTCCCAGTATTTATTTCCTATTCCTCTGTGAAGTTTTGTCTTTCTCCATGTGTGTGCACGTCCATATATGAAGCTATTCTTTTGATGTAGCATCTTTTTAAAACTTTTAAGAACCTATTTGAATAGAGAATGAGCTGGAGGCACAATGACATAAAGGAATTTCAGGAGGACATGATGAGACGTATTGAGATGAGTGATGACCAACAAATATGCAGTCCACCTTGATCTTTTTTAATGCGCATTTGCAGCTGATATGCAATAATATTGAGGGATAAATATTCCAGCCAATATGGCATTCAACTTTGGAAATGTGTCTTTGCAGTTCTGTTTAGGGCAAAGATATCACTGTCGATAGAAGAAGGGATTTTTACAATGAGACTTTTGCTTCAACTGTTTGATCTTCACAAGAAGCCTATGACGTGGAACATGCTGGCTGGGACTGCACTGCTAGAGTAAATAAAACAAAATTGGAGACTCGGGTTTTAGCGTTTTTTAAGAGAACCAGTCCATCATGTTAAACTATGTATAGACATTATTCATTTGTTTGACTTCATTTCTCCTTTATTTTTAGTCAATACAATATATTATGCATATATAATAATCCAGCAGTCTATTTTCTCTGCCACAAACACCTAGTGAGCTGAGTAAATCAGTATGAGAGTTCTAAAAAGAAAGTGGTCTACTAATATTTTAAATAAAAAAAATATTCATTTTATATTTGAGAATAGGCAGCCCGAGGCCCTAAACAGAAAGAAAGGGAGAGGGAGGGAGAGAACGAGAAAACTGCTTCTTGGAAGTGCCTCAAGGGCTGTATTTGCAGACAGGAGATAGGTGGTGTCTTATCCCTTCCCCCTCTGTTGAGAGAGGGCTGCTCAGTGTTAACATAAATGGTATCTTTTACCCCCCTTTCAAACCAATAGCCCATATTTTGGATAGAAAGGGCCTATCTCCTGTCAGAATTAATCCTTCCATCGCTGCCACCACCCTGCCAGAACCAATGAAACCTTTTGAATGAGAAGTGAAATGTCTTCTTCTTCCTCAGAGAAAAAACAGTCCAGTTGCCTTTTGAAAAAGCACCTTTGAGATAGGCACAAGAAGTGCTATTGTTGATAGTACAGACTGTTAGTATCTGCAATCCTCACAAACGATTTTTGCTTCACTACTATAAGAGATTTTTTTGTTACCTTTTGTTCTTTAGACTTTTTGCCTGTTTCTCAACAACTCTATTCCACTGCAACTTTCTCAGTAATCTCTCTACATTTTCTTGTTTTATTAAACTATGAGAGGGTTTAGTTGTTTGGACATAACGTATTATGAAAACAGCAATTGTGCACTGCTAACCAGGGTTTAGTGGATTGTGTGAATGCAGCTATGGATTGGTAGCAGTTAGCCCATATTCACTTTGTGGAATAGATGGGACAAGGTAGATTTGAATCTCTGCTTAACTTATATTCTGTGGGCAAAACTATCTCAGGACTAATAGGATTACTTGCAAGTTGTTGTTTTTTGCTTTTTTTGTACTTTTCTGCTATTTGTTTGGAGCAGGATAATGCAAGACTTAGTACTAGGTGTAGCAATTAAACTCTCTACCTGTTCCAAGCAGAACAAAGAAGATTATATCAGTACATTTACTGCAGAAAGTTAGGAAACCATAAACACAAAGAAATTTTCCATCTAATGGCACCTCAAAAGTCCTTTATATATGTTGGATCCCGCATTTAAATCTTAGTCCTCTTTCTCCTGCCTATAAAGCCTTGAACAGAGAGACAGTTACAAAATGCCTTTGTCTACCTCCTATCCAGCTTTCATTTAAGCTTTAAATTTAAAGATTTAAGCCTTTCCTTCCATGCTGTTCTGCTGAAAATCACTGTACTTTCTGTTTATCATAAGAGGAAAAGTAGTTCCCATTTCCTTCAGGTCAAAAGGCCTTAAAACCTAGCACATCAGATAGACATAACTACTTGTTTTAATCAGGCCTAAGCAGTTCTTGAAGATTCATTAAGGCAGTGGTTCTCAACCTTTTTAATGCCGTGACCCCAACTGGTCGTAAGTCGAGGACTAAACTGGTCGTAAGTCAAGGACTTTCCCTGCCCAGGAGCGCCGCGCATGCGTGGTTCCGCCCCCCTGCGCTGGCCAAGGCGTAGCTGGCAAGCGGCAGAGACAGAGCAGGCCAACCACCAGCTGGCCCAGCCCAAGGGAGGTAAGGCACCCGCCGGAAAAGGGGAAAAAAATGGCAGACAAAAAAATGGCGGACAGCCTTGCTTGGCGACCCCCGTGAAATGGTCGATCGACCCCAAATGGGGTCCCGACCCATAGGTTGAGAACCACTGCATTAAGGGAAAACATATTGTGGAGTGCAGCAATTCTTGAAACCAGTCCCGAAGCTTATTCTTCACAAACAGCCCATCTGCTGGCATAGATTTCATGTGAAGCAAGTATCTCCTCTAGACATATTTACTACTTCTGTTTTTCATTTTTGTTCATTTCTATGCTATTTCAGGAACATGAGGCTAAGCAACTGCATTGTTCTCAGAATCGTGTTCAAAGCACATGTTTTTAATGGCCTCCACTTTTTTTCTAAATTCCTCCCATCTTTTTTTTTGGGGGGGGGAGTTTGTTCCTGATAATTCAACTCTGTTTTTTTTTATTAGGAAATTATAGAACAAAATTTTAATTACAGTGTTTGGATGGTAAGCAATTAGCAGACTAAATGTTTTGCTGTTGGTAGTGGGATAGTTATGTCTTGTCTGGAGAAATACCAATTGCTGGGCACATTATTATGGGAGGTTAAACCTGAGGTCAGTGAATTGGAACTGCCAAATACATCACATTCTTTAGGCAGGTCCTGCATGGCTAACAGAAAACAGAGCTTCCTTCAAACTCCTGCAGCTGGCTGGGGAGATCTTTCTTTCCCCCCTTTTTTTAAATAGCCATATGCAATGCAAAATGACCAAAATGTCAGATTGTATTATAAATTAATCTCAGTGTAACAATTACAAAAACTCTGTGGAAGTTTGAGCCTTTTCAAAATATTTTGATAGGCTAAAAACAAAAACAAAAAAAAACAGTGAAAAGATGATAAAACACTTCTAGACTATCAAGTCATATCATCTTACAATACAGGTCATTCATTTGGAAGAATAAAAATGGCTTGTTCACATGGAAAATCACTTAAGGGCTTTTTCAGGCTTTTGCTTCTACGAGCACTACTTTAAGAATCAATAATGTGGGAACATTAAAGAATGCATGGTAATGCAGTCTATTTTTGTATATTAATTCAGAGCACAAATAAAATAACCCAGTTGATCAACCACATTCTTGACCTGATTTCCATGTTCTGTCCCTCACCCACCCCTCAAAAAGTTTCCTGTTGATCATATGAAGATTAACTGAAGTGCCTCAGGAGAATGCATATTTCAGCACTGGTACAGCCCAACTTCAGTACTGCCTGGTAAGTGTAGAATTGTTACCATATAATCCTGACTGAATCCAAGAGAGACTTCTTGAATTCTTCCTTGTTTTTGTAGAGATTTATGCCTTTGCTTGAAAGTTTTACTTTTATATGAACTATTTCCCAATGTTAATAGGTCTATGTTTTTGAAATGAAAATAGTACCAAAAGGACTTATTATATTTTCTTGGATAATTTGTTCCAGTCTCCAAACGGTTTCAGGGTTATTCTTCAGTTTGAGAGTGACCACTTCCCACACGTCTTATAAGTAAAATCTATAGTTCCATAATTTCATGTGGAAGATTTATAAGAGCCGCATGATTTTCCAGGGAGAAGATCATGTTGCATCAAGTAAATAAATACTGTAAATAAGCTTGTCAAGGCTTATTTGTCAACAAATCTTTTCTGAGTAACTTTAAGGTATGCATCTTTTTTTTTTAATCTATAAAGTCTCCTGACAACATTGTTCGGGATTTACAAAAGTTGGCTGATATAATGCAGGTATTACTCTAAGCCATGGTTTGATAAAGATGTGGAAGCCAAGAAACATTTACTGGCAATTATAAGGTTCATAAAGCTAATTAAAAATATAATGTCGATGTAGGATCATCTGAAGCAAAAGCAGCTTTATGAATAAGTTCTCAAACATCAGAAAAGTGTTGCTATAAAAGACAGGCAGACCTGGGCCTGTCTCTCTCTAGCAATAAGAAATAAGACCTCAGTTTATTTTGACTTTTCTCTACAGACCTCCATATAAATGTCACATTTCCTATAAATAATTGTATTCCACCTGAGACACAGGAGAAAAAATTTAGAAAACCATACAAGGATACCATAGATCAAAAAGTCCCACTATAAGATCTAAAGTTGTAGCATGTAAACCCCTTCTAATAACCAATGGAAAACAGGTTGGCCAGCAGGTTTTTTTTTTTTTTAAATATGGGTGTATATGGGAATGAGAGGCTTCTATGAAGGAAACTACACCTACCCACACCCCTAAAACTTTTCAGAACTCATGAAAAAAAGTCTCCAAATCACATTATGAAACAATTGAAAACTGCATACTAGTTAGATGTAAGCGGTTTCTGTATTATCAGTAATTCCAAGCCTCTCAAACTTTGAAATAGTGTTGTGGACCCTCAAACCTATGTGTTATAATAGGATGCTGGTTAAATAGAGAGATTAAGTTCCTGATTTAACTTTATTTTTACTCATTAGATTCTCTTAAACCAGACAATACTACTCACAGCTTCCTCGGATGGTTATGAGAATAAAGTGGAAGTGATGAGAACCAGTTTGGTCTAATGGTTAAAGTAGCAGGCTAGAAAATGGGAGAATGCAAGTTGTAGTCCTCTTTTAGGCATGAAAGCTATCTGGACGACTTTGGACCAGTCACTCTTTCTCAACCCAACCTACCTCACAAGGTTCTTGTTGAAAAAATAGGAGGAAGAAGAGATATTACGGTAGGTATGTTGACAGCCTTATTTTTTTAAAAAAAAATAAAGGCAGGATATAAGTAAATAAGCTATGCTTTAAGCTACTTGAACAGAAAAGTAGGATATAAGCTGATTAATTATTTATGTGATTCATAGCGAATTGTTCTCTAAAGTTTCAGATAGGCCTATGTAAAGTGATTACAATCCATTTCAACGAAGTGATTTGGCCCAAGGAAATGATAAAATTCACATTGACCACACAAAAAACAGACCTCTCTACTTGTTTTGATCAAACAATGTTGGTAGCCTTGAACTGAAAAATCATGTGTAGGGAGGGTTGCTTTTGGATTGATCACAGTGCACCCCACAGCTTTGCTAAGATTCCATGCTGGCTTGCCCTGGATGACCTTCAGTGCAGAGGGAAGGATACCAGGTTGATTAGCTCAATGTTTTTTGCAAGACGGTCCACAGATGAAGTGAACTTAAGCAACCTGGAAGGCAAGATGTTTTTGGCAAGCTTATCTGGAAGAAGTGAGGAATGTGTCCCTTGAAACATTGTTCACTTCATTTCTCTCTTTGAAATGAGAGGAGCCCATTGCTTCATGAAGCAGTTCATTTCTTCAACATTGTGTTAAAACTTTGCACAGCTCTGCTTTGTGTTTATTTCCTTGTCTTGGTCAGCGTTTGAGGTACATATAGTTTTTATGAAGTTGAGATTTTCATCAATTCTTCCAGCAGTAATCCATTGACATCCATTTAACAAACAAGAATAATATATCCAACACAGATTCTACCATTACTACAAATGTCCTTTAAATCAATACATTTATTTATTTATTTAAAGCTAAACCTAATGTTTTAATCAATACTCCAACATTCATTTTTTTCACTAATGTTAGTTTTTAATCCCTAATTTTAAATTAGTTAAAAAAATGGAAGCACCTCTTTGATATATAATGGACACAACTATTTTTAACAATTTGATCTTTTCAAAAGCTGCTCCCGAAAGTTGAACAGCCTCTTAGAACAGTAGTGGAATTCATTGGTGATGACTGTGGATGGTTAAGAGAGGGTAAGAGAGGCAAGTGCAATATTTGTACAAAACCACCTTTGGACACAATCCATTTTGTCTCTTGTGGTAGTAAAAGAAAAAAGTGACAAAGCTGTCTTGTTGCCTTATAATGTAAGTTCTGTACATTATATGATACAGAACTTTCAGCATCAATGTACTAGAATTTCTGTATGTATTTTGCAATATTCATTTACTTCTTTTTAAAAGAAAAGAGAAACTTAAAACTTTCTCCATGGCTGATGAATCCACAGTTGGAATATTCATTCTCTCCCCTCTTTGGAACACATATTTGCTGAAGAAATGCGGTTAGTACAAATATAGATCTAGCAATAACATTGAACTTGATAGCAATTAAATGCTTATCCTTTTCAAGCAATGTTTTTTCTTTCCCACATTTGGAAAGGGTGGGGAACAGAAGGACAGAGGAAGTGAGATTCTATGTTTTAAATCTGTTTTTAATGGCTTGGTGGAGATTTGGCTATTTGTTTTTACTCTTTTGGTCCAGAGTAATTTTTTTAGCTGACCCCTGGGATTTCATGACATACCGCAGCAAATGAATGAATCATACTTTCAAAGCATAAATAAAAAGAGCTATGGTTTAACTCTCACTGCAAAAAGGAAAACATGCACCTGAGATGGGTAGCAGGTCACTACTACTTTATTGGGAAGATCAATATAGAAGGAAAAGGTAAGACTGAGGAAAGCAAAAAGCAGGGACCAAATACCTTGATAAATATTTACTGAACTCTGATTATCCAAGTATGTTGACGCTGACATTTTTCTCCATGTGTTCTGTCACATCAAATCTCAATGAGACAATAGAAAGCATGAATTGAGGTACACAAAAATACGGAAAGAAAGCTAACAAGGCAGAAGTATTATAGACTTAAAATCATGGGCAGCTACAACAGCTGTTGAGTGATGAAAAGGTATGTAACTCAAAACAACAGAACAGCCACCTTCAGCCATTTGCATGGTGGAAAACACCTAAAATAAAATTGGAAGATATTTCAGACCACTCTGAAATAAACAAGAAAAACAAATGCTCCTTTTCTGGGGAAAAATATGTTTTGTCATAATACAAAGGTCCAGTTTTTAGTATTGTATTACTCTGAACCTCCACCCAATATTCTGAGCACGCAATCTCTACTCAGGAATTAGTAGAAACTGGGCTGAGGTTGCCTTCAGATTAAGCCTTGCTTGTTGGTAAAGATCAGTGTTACCATCAATATCCATTAGTGAAAAAGGGCTCAAGATGTAATGAAGGAGCAGGAATCTATTCATGGCCTGGATATGGAAATATAGATTCCTACATAACATTCCCAAATCTGTAGTGCAAACCGCAAAATATAACACCAGGTTTCATGCTTGTTCCATTTGCTTTGAAAATGACAGCTAGTCTTTTAAAAACCCACTGGGGTGGTAATTTTACTGGAAGTCCCTTGCTAGTAATTCAATCCTTCAGCTTTCTTACAGATTTCTAAAGGCAAGACATGTTCATTTTATGGTTGGAACTCTGGTGGCTAATTCTGATTTATTTTTAGTTGCATGTTAACACAGCTGATGTTGGCATAGTTTGCCATTCATGAATATTAGCCAGGAAAATAAAAAAAAACATATTTTTTCCTGAAATTGCTTGTAGCCAGGTGCCAGAGGACTACGAAGGGGGTGGGTTGCTATGCTGTCCAAAGTTTGTAGAAGTAAGTGCTAAATATGGTAAGAGATAAGGCAAAATAATCAATCCTCCTGGCCAAAAATCCACAAAAATATCAGGCTTTATAAACTACCAAGTGTCTTAATAAATACATTTTCTGGTAGGTTAGAAAGGGAAGACACATGAATGAGTTGTAAAACTATGGGAGTGTTCCCCAGTATAGGACTCCTATTAATGCCAACAAGATTTAATTTGTGCAGACTTGCTTTGAATTTGCCAAGAAACGTGGCATTCTTCATGCCCTTGCCAAATTGAATGTCCTCTAATATCTGCCAGAGGAAACAAGATACTATAAAATTCATAGCATGGTGACATATAAGCTCATTGATTATAAAATAAGACAGTGGGTCCTGGCTAAACAACAAACTGAACTAAAAATAAAAGACAGCAGCTACAGAACTGATCAGATTTTTCCTCGGATGCTTCTGTCTTGCTCCTTCTGATATCAGGGAATTCAAACTGAGCCTTCCTATTCTTCTACCATATCCCCAAAATGCCTTCTGCATGATGATAGAGGAAAATGTTGAAAAGTGCCAGACCTGTCTGTTCTGTCATCAGAAGAGTTTTAGAAACACACAGTATTCCAATTTCACTCTTCCAAGTGAATAATAGGCTTGCTATGTTAGTTCCATTTGATCAACATGTTGTTAATTTGTCACCTTGATTTTCATGTATCTTCTCTAAACCTCACTTAGAATTTAGCGCAATTCTTAACATATAAATACATCTCAAAACATGAATGTACAAAACTATTTATTAACCAAACATCAACATGAAAGAGGTGTTATGCCCGTTTGGTTGTTATAAAGGCAAAAGGGAATGATATTTTCAGCGTATGCTGTCAATCTGTATTTTTTACATCTGATCTTTTATTTACAAAATAATAACAATAATAGCAACAGACAGATGATTGAAGGGACACTTTCCTTCAGCTGCTAATTAATGCAGCCGACTGAATTGAAATATATCCATTTAGATGCTTTATTGAGATAAAATAACATGCTTCCGTCAGGAACTTTGTCTCACTGAGGTACAGCAATTTGCTTCTGCATAGGGCTACAAAAACTGGTCAAATATTGGGATGACCATTAGGTGGCAGTAGCATATTAAAACTGTTCTATGGGTCTCTTTACTGCCATCTAGTAGTTTCCTGGATTTATGCTACCAAGTTATAATTGTGCCTTTTGAGATGGATTGCAGCTAATCTGCAAGGCCTAATAATATTGATTTTGTCAGACTTGCGCTGGAACAGTGAAGAGCTCCTAGAAATGTAAGCATAGTATTCCCCCTTACCTAGTACTGATCCTTTTTTACTGGCACTGCCAAGGGTTTATCCAGAGATCTTCTGCACACAAAGCATGTACTCAACCACCGAGTTAGTGTCTTTTTATTTTAACTATCTCATACTTGATGCGTAGCCAAATTAGAAATGACATCTTTGGCACCCAATTTCTGTAATGAAAGCCAATAAAACTTTGGGTAGATATGTTCTTGGGTTAAGGAACTGTGACTGTGTTTTCTTAAAAAAAACCTATAAACGGTTTAACTTCAAAAATCACAAAGCATAATGGCACAGACTGTTTTTGTTGAATCACATGTTCTAAGATAAATGGCTCATGAATCAAGGGCTGGCAGCTTAGCTCGCTGGAGTTTATTAATTCTTGTACTGTTTATCCCCTTGCATGTGGCCCAGCAAAAGCAATTTGATCTTCAATATACCAATCTTACACATTACTTTATCATTTTACAATAGGCTGTGCAAAAAAAAAAATCCCTCTGAAGTAAAACAATGGTATGGTGGAGGGGTTTTCTGCTTGAAACTGTGATGTTGCTGGAAAATGCAACCACAACTTAAAAAACACCATTGTTCTAGAGCAATGAGGTGAGAATACAGCTTTCTACCACCTGGGTGAACTTTAAGAAGTCATTGTTTCTCTGAGTTTAAATCTTGTTCTGCTTTAAGAGCTTAGCTAATTTGAAAAATATTCTAAAAGAGCACACACATATAAAATATGAATAATAAAAGTTTGAAAGAAAGATAGCATGCTATAGTAATCAGGGTGGTGCTATAATAGTAATCGGTCGAACAGCTTTTCTGAAATTTAAAAGAAAAGGCTCAGGTGAAAAAGTAAACGATTCCGCTTTATAAATAAAATGGAACAACACTAAAATGGACATATATCTAAGCAAAAGAGCAGCTTTTTTTTAAAAAAATCCTTTCTTAATTTCCACAGGATTTCAAGTATAGACTCAGAAACAAAGTCCATACAGAGAATGGTAAGGACAACCGAGAAGTTCATAGGAAACTCGCTCCCTGGTATTCAGGATGCTGCTTATAAGCGCTATATGCTTAGAACTCGAAGCATTGTTAGACCACTTTATGGTCTGTTTCTGTTGCTCCCCTCTGGGAGGAGGTTTCAAAGTATTTCTAGCAGGACTACCCGACTCTGTAATAGCTTTGTTCTCTATGCCATCCGTCTGGTAAAATCACAAGAATCGTTTTTCTCGCCATGCACATGTATACATAACCCGAACTAGACTGTTGTTTCTCTGTGTCATATAATATATGTGGGTATATGCATAATGCTGTACTTTTCTTTTTGAATTGCTGGAGCAGCCAGCAATTCTTCCAGCAGCAATTCTTGGGCAGCATTTTATGAATTGTTCATGCTAACACTGGAGGCATGTGTATAAAAGTCACCGAATCTCATCTTTTTCCCTAGTAGTCTTTTACAGAAATGACCTTCTAATCTACAGTTTCAATCTATGCTACAAAGTTATTATTAAATAATAACAATAGAATAAATCTAACATTGAAACTACTAAATTTAAATGGCACATTTTTTCTTGATTGGCATCGCCATCATTCTAGCAAAAATAAACTCCTCTACATTTATTTCAAGCTTATTAATTTATGCTAGCTGGGGATCTTTGGATCTGTATGCCCAATAAATGAGTCATAATGAAATAGATTTAAATAAGGCTTTTAATCAGGTACTACACATTCTGGATTATTCTCATGCTTACAGGAACCTTTCTGAATTATATTTCCTTGACTGACTTGTCAGCTGTCTACACCCAGTGGCGATCAAAGTCAAGTTTAATGGTTTTAGGAAATTGGTTGTTCTTTTTAAGTTTGCTTCCCTTTATGTCCCAAAAGACTCTGTATTAAATAGTTATCCGGCAATTTGATGCCTATTTTAGCATATGAACTATTTTAACTTTTTCTGACTTTTCCAGAAGGTTTAATAGGAAAAAAAAGTTTTATTTCAGGAAGGAAGTCACATTTCCATACCTCCTGAATGTAGAGCTGCAGCCCCAAGATTTTGACTTGTCCCCTGTTGCCATGCCCTACAAATGCCTGGAGCTTTTAGCAAGAAAGTCATATGGATCTCTGAACAATTATTATTATTCTGTGATGGATTCTTTGGAGAAATTGTACAGATAGCCGACAAATTCTATTCTATGTACTAGGGAGGCTTTATTATACAAAATTGCATAATCAAGGTATTTCTTTATTTAACATATCTCTCTGTTTGCCCAAGCCAGAACATCTACTTTAACTTGCCTTTAGCCACCATGGGCTTTAAGCTGGCTGTGTTGCTGGCTGGTGTTGTAATATTTTCACTTAGAGTCTTTGCCTACTATTCCAAATTGATATAGTGCTTTGGCTTCTCATAGTCTTCTTATTTTGTGTTGTAAGAGGAAGAAAGTACATTACAACTTTTGCTAGATGGTTTAAATTTGCCTTCCAATTCTGTAAAGGACTATGTAATCCATAACATTTCCCCATCTTATCATGATCAGCTACATTAACCTTTGGAAAGTTGTAGAGACCCTATACATTCCAAAAGGCATGTTGGTGAATGGGAATAGTCCTCATGCAATAACAAATATTGCTGGTTGGTTTTCTGGTATTTTCAGCTCAGTAAGAGTGGCTGCTGTTTCAAACAGCTGCAGAGGCTTTCAGCCTGTGCAAAGCATGGAAGTGATGGAAAAGGTGCCCTACTGGCATTTGGAGGGCTGTAGGTGAAGGGCAGTGGCTGTCAGGCTCTGATTCTATCAGTTTTGTGATTCTGGTTTATTGGAATCCATTTTGTTTTTGCTGCCAGTTGCTCACTGCATTTTGTCCTAGTGCTGCTGCTACCACCAGCATGCCATCACCAGGCTGCCACCCACTCCTCTTCCTTTCTCTTCTTCTTGATCTTCTTTCAATGTATACACCACATTCAGGTATCTTTTACAGTTGGAATCCCAGTTGTGGTCCAGTGCTGCTCAAGCTGCCTTAATGTTCCAGAGTGGAGAAAAACAAGAGGGAAGGAAGGGCACATGCTGATTGTTTCCACATACTGATACCAGAAGTAAACAAATATTTCTGCCAATGAGGCCATTGGCCAGAATCTAAGGCTTATCTTCTGGGGCCTTGGTTTAGAGTGAAGGATCACACAGACACACATTACCACAAAACGTATGACAAGCAAGAATTTGCACTCCTAGAATCATACCTTTTCTACTAATCAAACAGAAAACATTAGTCAGAAGTAGCTTTTGCTGTCCCAAAGATGATTTTTCATGAGGCAACTGGACTTTCTTATTTTTCTTTGAAGAAAAACGTTTCATTTCTCATCTAAGAAGCTTCTTCAGTTCTATGACCCGGATGACTGAGAATCTCCATAGACATTTAGCTTTTTCTGTAGTTTGCTTCACTGAAACTTCTAAAAGAACTAACTCTAGCAAGTCTGCAGTGACTTAATGCCTGATTAAGATTGCCCAAGTAGGTCTTTGTCACAGTCAAATTCCTATAAAACATTTGGACATTGGTGTAGTCCTCTTAAGGCTACCTTAATTATATTTGCTCAAAGTCACTCAAAATCCTCTTTACCAAAGGGTCTGCATAGGCCATAGATGACCAACTAGTGTTTGTTCTATTGCTGCCTCTGATACCCCAAATAAATATTTATTCTGGCATTTGCCCAGTTTGTTTACCAACCGCTTACAGACTGGAGAGCTTAAGGGAAATTAATTGAGTTACTTAAAAATACTGTTTATTATTTTATAGCCTGCTTGAGACTTGTTCTCACAGAAAGTAGTTTTGAAAACATTCCCTCTTGAAGACATACATGACACTCCAGTGGATAATTTTGAAATCGGATGCACACAAAATTTATAAAAGATCTGTAAACATCTGTACATTTGTATGAGCAATAGTGCATCCTTTCTTTCTTTCCTTTAGCTTAAATAAAATTATTATTTATTATTTATAAAATGTATTGGCCGCCCATCTTACCATAGGGTAACTCTGGGTGGCTTACATATAGAGCTAAACATAAAAAGTTAAAATCAGATCTTAAGACCACTTCACAAAGTAATTGACAAAAAGGAATTGGCAACCCATGGATATGGTTAGGGAGCACTTGCCCATAATGAATAAAGTTTCGAGGACTAGGCCAATTACATTCCAAAATCTTACAGGAGCTTGTAATGTCATCTCAAAGTTTTTTCTGTGACTTTGGAAAATCATGAAGGATTGACATAGCGCCAGAGGTTTAGGAAAGGGCACATGTTGTTCTTTTTTCCAGAAAGAAAGAAAAACCTGGGCAACTGGAGACTTGATATTGAATCAGTATGATGTCAATTCTTTGCAAAATTCTGGAAATAATGTATTGCTTGACAGGATGCAGCATGGATTTACTAAGAACAAGTGATACCAAAAAGGTATCAACCTGATTTCCTTTTTTGACACTAGCTTATTTAATTGACCATTGAAATGCAGCAGTTCTTGGCATCAGAAAAACTTTTGACAGCTCATGAAATTCTACTAGAGAAAATATAGGCTGGATTATGCTGTCATATAATGAATGCAGAGCTGATTAAACCATTGTTCTTTGTCAAATTGGACCCATTCTAAGGCCCTCGACTCTTCAAGATATAAATGTTTAAATGAAAGGTTACAAAATATGAATATTTATTTTGCAGATGATACAAAAATAGGGGGAGATAGTAAATATCTTAGAGGAGAGACTCAGGAGGAACATGGCTGGTTAGAACATGCACCCAAAGCCAGAAGATGAAGGTCTACAGGGACAAGTGCAGAGAATGCTACATTTAGGTAGGAAAAATGAAAAGCATGAGTATGAGATAGACTCAGCAGGAATATATGTGAAATGAATATGGTTGATCAAAAGCTAATATAACACGAGCCAATATAACACATTTCCATATCCTCTCAATCAATCAATCAATCAATCAATCAATCAATCAATCAATCAGACTAGAGCTGGAAGGGACCTTGGAGGTCTTCTAATCCATCTCCCTGCTCAAGTAGGAGACCCTATATCATTTCAGACAAGTGACTGTCCAGTCTCTTCTTAAAACCTTCTATGATGAAGCACCCACAACTTTTGACAGCAAGCTATTCCACTGATTAATTGTCCTCACTGTTAGGAAATTTCTCCTTAATTCCAGGTTGCTTCTCTCCTTGATTAGTTTCCAACCATTGTTTCTTGTCCTGCCCTCTGGTGCTTTGGAAAATAGCGGCCCCTCAAATACTGGAATACTGCTATCATGCCCACCTTAGTCCTTCTTTTCTCTAGATTAGCCATATCCAATTCCTCCAACTGTTCTTCATATGTTTTAGTCTCTAGGCCTTTAATCATCTTAGTTGCTCTTCTTTGCACTTTTTCCAAAGTCTCAACTTCTTTTTTGTAATGTGGTGATCAAAACTGGATGCAGTATTCCAGGTGTAGCCTTACTAAAGCTTTATAAAGTGGTACTAATACCTCACGTGATTTTGATTCTATGCCTTTGTTTATACAACCAAGGATTGTATTAGCTTTTGGGGCTGCTGCCCCATATTGCTGGCTCATATTTAAGTGATTGTACACTAGGACTCCAAGGTCCCTGTTTTTGAGCCAGGTTACGCCTAATCTGTACTTGTACTTAGTTTTTTCCTGCCTAAGTGTAATACCTTGTTTTTTTTCACATTAAATTTAATGTATCTTAACCATGTTCACTGAATATTTTCTTATACTGTATGTCCCCTTGTTGTTATGACTGCAGAAGCAATATCGTCTCAGATCTGGTCTGTCGCTACAAACTGCATTTTCTTCCACAGAGAGCCTTGGAATTCAAGACAGACAAAATGAAATCTTAAGCCTCAGGCAAGAAAGCAGAGGATCAGTATGGATATCAAAGAGCCATTGTTCAATGGTAAAGTATACTGTTTTCAGAAATAAAGTTGCTACCTATTGCCTTGGTTGAATTCTGACTCTCTTGGGGTAAAGGAAATCATGTCCGAAAGCTGAACCACTTCTTAAAAACTGGGAAAGCTGCTTCTAGAAAAGACAGGATGGACCACTGCACCTATTCCAAGTGTTTTCCCATTATTTGGGTGACATCTACTCTGTTACCCTTTTCAGTCTGTTGACTTGAATTCTTGTGCTTGCATCATTTTTACATATTTATTTTTATTACAGTTTTGGTGAATACCTCCCCATTAAATCCATAGATTCTGGCAATGTACAATGTAGTAGTAAAAATAAGACTATTCTAAGATAAAAACCTGCAAACACTACAGCAATATTGAAGAAGAAATGGCACCTCAGATATGTGCATCACACAGAGTTTCTTATTCATCACTGGATTTCAGCTATTAGATATAAATAAAGTATCGAGTGATTGATTGTTATTATGAACTAGTTCATTCAGTTTGGTTGTCCTAAGAGAAAAAAATCATGAGCTCTACTTATATTTGGAAACAGAGGCTGGCAGGAAAGCTACATAATAATGGAAAGATATATGAGGGGGAATAAGCCCCTGAGAATGAGGAAGTAAACAAATGCCTCCTTTGTAAGGGAAGAAAACAATAGGGTAACTGAAGGATTCATTCCAAATCTGTTGGGTTTGTTTGTATGTATGTTTACTTGTTTTAAATAGCATGGGCCTCACATTAATTTTGCTGTTAATTGAAATGAAAGGTAAATCAGGAATAAAAAAATTACTTGATTCCACTAGAAACAGAAGAAAAGCACAACATATAAAGCAAGTATGTTTATACTTGCTTTATATGTTGTGCTTTTCTTCTGTTTCTATGTAATAACTATTATTACATGTTTGTATGAAGTTAACTTTCAATGGCTGAGTAATTATTTACACCGTAAATCATATTCAGTCAAAGGACCTTCCTTCTCTGTGTCCTGCCTTCTCACATGTGCCTGTCTCCCATTTGGGGTACTGTTTCTTGGGTGCAGATTGCCTCCCTCATTGCTTCTGCCTTCTGTCCTTGTTACAATTTCAGTTTGTGAAAACCAACATCCATCCACTAGATATCCTCCCAAGCATTCACAATAAGGTGAGGTTTGCAGTCCAGAGAGTGGGATCCAACTCATGTGATTTAAGATAGCATTGTGGTTTCTTTCTTCCCCTAAAGCTGTTTGTGAGTTTAGAACTCTAAATTTGAGAAGTCGTTGTTAATTGTTGTATGCTTTTGTTGTATAAGAGAATCCTCATTAATTTGCTTCTGCATGGTGAATCCCTGATGGCTGCTTTGAAGACATGATAATTATAGCAATAATTTCCAAGTCATTTACTAATCATTGCCAATTTTCATGCAAGAAGGAGTCAAGGACTTGTCCAAACCACTCTATCTTGCACAGAAATGCCATCAAGTTCTGGATTTTTTTAATTTAATTTTTTCTTGCAGTTTGTTTGCCCCATCTATTTCTAAGAAATGATTTTTTTCCCTTTGTGGTCTTTATAAAGAAGCTAACCCAGGAATTTCTCTTCCTTTTCCTCTTTTCCTTTTATTCATCTTCATTTTACATCAATAACAAGAGAATATATTGTAATATGTTGTTAGCAGTCCAGAATCATGAGATTGTCAGACTACATGAAACAAAAGGAAGCATATTCATTTCTTAAAAATAAATATGCTGTGATTACATTAAAAGTCACAATTCCTGAAAATATATCTGTGAGTACACGTAACATTAATGCCTTATTGTGGTGTAAGTGGCAGTTCCTACCATGACAGTGAAACAAATTCTTTGTGAATCAAGAAGCTGGCAAAACATCAAAAGCATTATTTCACAGTTTGTGGAAGATATACCAACTCACATTCTTTAATAAAAATGAATAAGCCCACTTGGTCTGGTCACCAACAGAGCTCTTGCTTAAGGTTGTCCTCCACATTAAGTAAATGTGGTAAAGCCCATAAGGTTGACCTTTTCTGCAGAAGTTTTCACATTGTGGAACACGCTGCTCCCAGAGATATGCATGGCCCCTAGCCTTATGACATTTTGGGAGCTACTAAGGACTACTTCTTTTCAGTTGGCCTTTGATGTAGGATGAAAATTTAGTTTAATTAATTTATGCTTATGTTTCTAGTTTTAAGCTCTCCTCTTAAGTTGTATGCTGCCCAGAGTCTTAAGTACTGAATCAATGTATTAATCCAGTATTGTAAAATAATAAATAATAAAATAACCCAATGAATCTGCAAGTGATCTTGAAATACTGTTTTCAAAATTTGCCAAAAGTTGAGTTTAAGAGATTCAAAATACTGACATCCTTGTTGAGCATTTCATGATGCAATGACAGCCTACTTAACTATCTATTAAGAAACCCTGCAGTTTGATATGCATTTTTTGAGTATTCCATATTGTCAGTTATTTGAGTATGTAAAATATTGTAAGCATTTTTTACTTTGCTAATTTCTATGATATGCATCTCATGAATATTACTATGCTCATGTGATAAATTAGACATTCAGATGTGATGATCAAGCCAATTAATGCTACACAATTGTACTGTAGATCCATACATGCCAAAGAAAGTGTAATTTTTCTGTCCTGGATAAATAAAATTCAAAAACAATTTCACCAGCAATATAAGCTGGGGAAATTATAAATTTGGTCTTAACAATTCACATTTGCAAATTGTCCTTATATTCAGTAGTATTGGCAGTCAATTAAACTGAACATTTTTAGCATATTATTCCATTTCCCATAAATTCATAGTCATATCTTTGCTTCCAAATCCACCCTCCCACCAAAGTACATATGTATGAAGAATCACAATGTCACACTTAACATAGTTTAATGAAGGGAAGGACGAGGGGGGACATGATAGCAGTGTTCCAATATCTCAGGGGCTGCCACAAAGAAGAGGGAGTCAAGCTATTCTCCAAAGCGCCTGAAGGCAGGACAAGAAGCAACGGATGGAAACTAATCAAGGAGAAAAGCAACCTAGAACTAAGGAGAAACTTCCTAACAGTTAGAATAATTAACCAGTGGAACAACCTGCCTCCAGAATCGGTAAATGCTCCAACACTGGAAGTTTTTAAGAAGAGACTGGACAGTCATTTGTCCAAAATGGTATAGGGTTACCTGCCTGAGCAGGGGGTTGGACTAGATGACCTCCAAGATCCCTTCCTTACTATTATTATTATTATTATTATTATTATTATTATTATTATTATTATTATTATTATTATTGTTGTTGTTGTTGTTGTTGTTGTTGTTGTTGTTGTTATTATTATTATTATTAAATTTTGTCCCATATTGTCCTGCTAATATATTACTATGTACACTAATACTATATGTATAGCTTACACAATTACAGAAACTGTTTTGGGCTTAGTATAGGACTAAGAGACAGTCAATATATCTGCTTTTCTAAGATGCTTCAGAAACTAACAGATCAGCTTCACTTTGGCACATACCTCTCCTGCTATGGAACATAAGCTTCCATATTAAAAGATAAGCAACTTTTTAATAACAAACATGAACTGCTTTAATTGATTTCTGAAGTAAATTAATTACAAGGTACTGGCATGGATTTATCACCTTGATAAAGCCTTTTCTTTTATCTGATGCATCTGAGGCAAGAATAAGTATATCACGCATATGATGGCTTTACTGAAAAAACTTTCTCTAGTTTTCTATTTCCTGGAGTTTCTCAGGATTTCAAGTAAGATGATCCAGGGCTGCTTTATATTAGGCAGGAAGTGGCTTCCACCAGCTGAGCTATCTCACTGGATCTAATAAACAATAGCAGTCAGAACATTAATTCAATAGATTAAGACTGAGCTTGAAAGCCACTTTTGGAGAGGTAAAAAAACATATTAAGGAGGCAACTTTGATACTACCCAGAGCCAGAATTTAATATTATGATTCTGGATGATTTACTATTCAAGTTGAAGATATAAAGACCACCAGCAATAACACATGGGACGGAATGCACAAAGAATTGTACTCTCCAAACAATGACATTAGACTGATAGTACAAGGCTGTTCCATTGGCTATTTCATTGGTAGAATGTGAGTAAATTTATATATTTGATTTAAACTAACATTTAGATTTAAGTTCATAATGTTTTTGAGATGACTATAGAACTTCTGAGTACCAGTTTATTTGTTTGTTTGAATGTATTAACTACTCAACTCCAACAGACTCTGGACATAAAAACTTGAGAGAAAAAAAAAACACATAAAAATATCAATCAGACGGGCGGCCCACAATAAAATAATCTAGTTGCTGGAGTTGTGAACCATTCTCATGTTTTACTGGTTGACTGTGTAGAAGCACCATATTTGACCTGACCAAGTACAATTCTTGTTATGTTTTTTAAATCCCAGTCTGAGTTTTGGAGTAATGCTAGTCTGGCTGGCAGGTAAATGAAATTATGTTTGGCTCACATGTGATACTCCAAAGCATATGAAGTTTCATGATATATAGAAGAGAACCTAGCTTGATTAAAGATAGTTCAGGATAGATAAATAGTGAAATGCACAAAGGGTCACTGGAAGAGAAATGACTTTGAAACAATGATATTTTTCAGCATGTAAGAAACAGAATAGTTATTTCAATATTAGGCCTAGTCATGTACTATTCATGCCTCACACTGTTGTAGAAAAAGAAAAGCTTGTAAATTTTTCAACTTAGTTTCTCCCTGATTTTGGAATCCTAATGTACTTAGTTGTATTGCTGAGAACATCAAGAATTATTTTTTAATTATTTTTTTTTTTAAATCAAAATTTATGAAACGTTGGCTCCAGTTGTATCCTCACAATATTTTTTCATTTTCTGTAATCTGTTTAATTTCCTCAGGATTCTATTATATGTAGCTGGTAATGTTTTCATAAATGCTGTATTTTGCAAAATATTATCATTACATTGGGTACATTGATAATAGAAATGGGAAAATTGTGCAAATGAAGTTAGACTACAATCCTATGGTTTTATTGAACATTATGAGCATGACAAGAATAATTACAATAACTTGGATGGTATAAATTAGCAAATCTTTAAGGGGTGTATTTAACTTCAACAAAGATTTTATTTCATTAATCCACATGATGACTAGAAAAGCACATAAAATTGTATGGGAAAGTAGCTTTTGTATTTTTTGTCATAAATGTGGAATGAAATTCACATCTAAACTGTACTTTGAATGGTGAGATAATAATTTCATGTTTCTCTTTATACACAATTAATAAAAAATCTTCATTTAATTAGGTAAAATCAGATGTACAAATAGAAGATAGGGTTTAATAGCAGATCAAATGAAGAGGACTGAGGGGGTATAATAATCTAGAGATCGGAAATATGACAAAACAATAATCAAAAGAAGAACAATGTCCAGAAAATAAAATGTAATGAAATCACAATGCAGACATTGTTGTAGACCTTTGCATACTATTGTTTCAGAAGAACATTAAGACAATGGAACATGTCCACAGGTGGGCAACTTGAAGAAGAGATTATTAAGAGAGAATGGGATACCCAGATGACTTCCGAAATCTTATGTAGAGTATAGGACTTGATCCTTGAACCCTAGGCCCCTGCAATGTGGGGTGTCCTGGGGATTGAACCTTTCACCACTCCTTTTTAAAATCTACATGCAACTGCTAGGGGAGTTCATCTGTTGTTATGGGGTCCATTATCATCAGCAATTATATATCTCAACCCCTAGACAGAGAAGTGATGTTGTGGTGGTGCTGACTGAACTTGGAGGCTAGGAGAGTCCGAATGGGGAGGAACCAGCTTTAACTCAACCCTGGTAAAACTGAGTGGCTATGGATTTTTGCTTTGCGTCTTTTCCTAAGGTAGATGTCCTAAGGACATCTACCAGGTCAGATAGGGTGGGCATACTCTAGTCCCTTCCCCCAAATATTGCCTTCTGTTGGAAGAAAGAAAGCATGCCTTTTCCATGGGAGCTGCTGCCCCATGGAACATTTTGCCCCTGAAGTTCAGCAGGCCTCCACTCTCCTAGCCTTCCCTAAATATTTGAAGATCTGGCTCCCCCCCCCCCCTTGCTCCAAGCACTAGGACAGTGATGGCGAACCTTTTAGAGACCGAGTGCCCAAATGCAACCCAAAACCCACTTATGTATTGTTGGGTGCTGGGTGGGCGTGGCCCATTGGGTGGGCATCGTCCATTGGGTGGGCCTGGCTGCGGTGGTAATGGCAGACTGGGTGGGACTAAAAAGTTCAATCAATCAATTCCAACTTTGCGAGATCTTTTTTTTTCCCATGAGAAGTTGAAATTGATTGATTGATTGAACCTTTTTTTTTTTTGCACATGGCGGCAGAGGCCTAAAGTGAAAAGGTTTTATAAAACCCAGCTGAAGGCCTAG
The DNA here is from genome assembly GCF_001527695.2 of Protobothrops mucrosquamatus. NCBI lineage: Eukaryota > Metazoa > Chordata > Lepidosauria > Squamata > Viperidae > Protobothrops > Protobothrops mucrosquamatus. The sequence continues at coordinate 697,947 of NW_015386505.1, read as the reverse complement.
GACTGGGGCGAGGGCGCGCATGCCCACAGAGAGGGCTCTAGGTGCCACCTGTGGCACTCATGCCATAGGTTTGCCACCATGGCACTAGGATAAGATTGAATAACTAGTTTATTCAAAATTAGTTTTATAGTTTTAATACGGCTTTATATATTGTTTATCTTTTGATTGGGGTTCTCTCAGAGTTGATTAGAAGATGGGCGGCTATATAAATGTTTTAAATAAATAAATGAATAAGAGGTTCAAATGATAAGAAAGTTGATGCCATTCCCCAAGCATTGGAAAGCATTCCTAATGGTATGAGCTATTTAAGAATCAACAGCAGGCCTCAAAATCGGATGAATTCTCTTTTACTAGCATCTTATAATACAAACTCCTTTGGGCATTTTTTAAAATATTTTTTATTAAGCTCCTTTGGTCATTTAGTGAGGAAGGTTATTTGTATTAGATAAGGATTAGATTAAGTAACATTCAATCCTCTTTTCAATTAAATTATTGATTTTATAATTAAAACATGTTAATTTTAATTTATTTTTCCATTTCATAAAAATTAATTATTTGAAGAGATATATGCTTTTGTGATTCCTTTAATACAATATGGAAAATATATAAGAATATACCTCTATTAAAAATTGCTTTGTAGTCATCTTCCAAGCAGGTGGCAGCATCTAACTAATTTTGGAGAATTGTGAAAAAGCTAACAGGATTGGACCTCATCATAATGGTAAATGGTCATACTCCAGAAGTTAGTCTACAAGATCAGAAAATTTACCTCTTAAATATGACTGGAAAAAAGTGATAAGATTAAATTGGATGTTTAATATTTATAATGTTTTTACCCACTCTTTTTTACTTAAATTGTTTTCACCTATGGAACCAATGTGATTATTTTAGGAATGCTGTGCCAAAAGAATAACAAGTGGTCTAAGGTCAGATGCAGTATATTTAATCAAATGTTATTGGAACAACAGAAAGATTCTAAGGTTTAATGAATGGCTTTACAAGAGTTGAGCCACTGCCAAGATGATAAAGTTGACATTCTATAAAACAGTTTGCAGAGGCAGATAAACCTTGGATAGTTTCCATGTAAAACGACAACCATTTGTTATGTTTTGGAATATTCAATGTAATGCCAACATCAGTGACTATTGTATTCGACTGTTATTTATATTGATTTTCATGTCCTATTAAAATTATCTACATTGTTTTGGGTTAGGCTTTTGTTATTAATGGATTTTCAGAAATATCCATTTAGGAAATACAAGTTGCAGAGTGCTGTCGATTTAATATATGGCAATATGCTTCTCTCTCATTCTGTCTCTCCTTACTGAAAGTAGAAGAGATTAAAAGATTGTAATAATTATTTTCCTGGGCATGGTCTTCCATTATTATTTTTTTATAGCAATATGAAGGTGGTTTCCCATGACCTTGTTCCGGGATGTTTTTAACTAACCATTTTCTCACACAGTCCTGGATTTCCTGGTGCTCTCTCATCTAAGTATTAACAAGGTCTAACCCTGCATAGCATTTTTCCAGATCAGCTAGGTACTTTTATTTGTTCAAACAATCTCATAATAAAGACTTTGAAGAAGGGAGAACACTGTAAATAAAAATGACTATCCCACATTGTTCTATTTTATCAAGAAATGGGCTGTGGTCTACTTTGTCAAATGCCTTACTAAAATCTTATTGAAGTCTACATAAATTATGTCCACAGCATTGCCATTATCCCCTAATTTAATCATAGGCAATCAGGTTTGTCTGGCATGATCTTGTTTTGACAAACCCATGAGGCTTCTAGTAATGGTCTTGCTTGTTTCTAGGTACTCACAAATGTGTTGCTTAATTACCTTTTCCAGGATTTTCACAAGTATTGATATCAGGCTGATTGGTCTGTATTTCCTGGATTTACTTTTTTTCCTCTCCATTTTGTTGATCAGAACCATATCATCTCTTTCCCAGTGCTCTGGTAGTTCCCCTGTGCTTTAAAAGATTTTGTTCACTGGTTAACAATGTGAGATAGATAGTACCACCACCAGATGGATTCACAAGTGGCTGACCATCCGCAGTCAACATGTAGTTTTTAATGGAATCTATATAGAAGAAATGGGTACCTCAAGGTTCTGCCTTAGGCCCAGGACTCTTCAACATTTTCATATATGATCTAAATGAGGGGATACAAGAGAAGCTCATCAAATTTTCAGATAACACCAACTGGGAGGAATAGCTAACACTTTAGAAGATAGACTTAAGATTCAGAAGGATCTTGACAGATTTGAACCTTGGATCCTATCCAATAAAATGCAATTCAGTAGTGAGAAAAGTAAGGTCCTATACATAGGCAAGAAAAACCAAAACCAAAACCTGCCTCAACAGTACTATGAAAGGGATCTAGGTGTCCTAGTAGAGCATGACTTATGTATGAGCCAGCAGTATGTGTTACAGCTGCCAAAAAATAAGTGCAGTTTTAGGCTGCATCAACAGAGAATAGTTTTAAGATCACACGAAGAGACAGTACTACTTTATATTGCTGTGGTGAGATTACACTTGGAATACTGCACTGAATTCTGGTCACCAAGATACAAAAAAGATGTTGAGATCCTAGAAAGAGTTCAGAGAAGGGCAACAAAAATGACTAACAAATAAGGGATTTCAAGTAGACATTTCCATAACATATTTACCAAAGCTGCTTTAAATATATTAAAACACATCTAAATTCTGAAGTCATTGGGCTATATAGGATATAGGATATTCCAACGTCTACTCCAAATTTCTTATATATTTTTCAAATGTATTTTTGTTTTTTTAAAAAAATTGCAGTACACTGTCAGTCAATTTTAGTAAAAGCCTTTTTCTAGGATACTCAATGCCTCTAGGATTTTAGAAGCCACGAAGCCATTGGGACGTAACAATGTACATAGCAAGAGATTTAATTGTGCATATTACTGTTCAATCTGGTATTTCTCTGGCAGAAACTCAAAGGTTTAAAAGATATAATTACTTAACAGTTTGGGTGGTAATGAACCTATTATAGACACATATTTTCCAAAACAAATGTGTTACCATTTTAAAATGTTCATTTCTCAAGAGGGGAAAACCAAACTTAAGTTTCATGCCCAATTGGCTTCAGTGCTGGAAACATAACAAAATCACTGCTGTTTCTGGAACACCAAACTTGCCAGGATTGCAAGGGAACTAAATTGTAACTTTCAAGTTGAGCCAACAATGGTAACGAGTAAGTGTTGTTTCCATTCCAATACGTGACTGAAGTTAGCAAATAAGTCCTTTAGTAACATTTAAAATTAGAAAATTTAAAACAACATCACTATGAAAGTGACATAACTTTAAGAAAATGATGCTGGGCCTTTGGTCCTCAAGTAAAAATTTAACCATTAAGTCAACTATGTATTTCAAAATTTTAAGCTGAATCCACATAAACACTGGTGCCAGAACAGACCTCGGTCTTGATAAAAACTTCATTTTCACTTCATTTTTATTATTTATTTCTTAAACAAATTTATATGATCACCCAATTCACACACAGTGACTCTGGGCAGCTTGCAACATTAAAAATTTACAACATAAAACTCTATCTCCAAGGCAGCAGCAAATAAACTCATACCAGTTGGGTTCCCAGGCCCACTGACAGAACCAATTAATTAACCAACATTAAATTCTTCCCTGAAAACCTTAAACTATTTTTATCCACCTCTTTATATCCTCTTTCATCTAAACTATACATTTTGTTCTTATTTATTACACCAGATACTGATACACCAGTTTACTTGATGGACTTCCTAAGAATGCTAATTCAGCAGGCAGCCTTTTCATAATTAGCTTCCCATTTAGTGAAATGGTAATATGTTTGCCCGTTACTTCTTTGCTATCACTATTTTACTATTAAAATTCAGGTATCCTTAATCTCTTGTAACATTCAGTTCTGCTGGTTCATTTATATTGTTTGTAATAGATGCAAGCATACTAGAAAAAAGCAATTGTAAGAAATAAGGGTATACATTTGTTTTAATTCTGATAAATTTAATATAAATATTAATGAGTATTAATATTCATTAGTTTTCATTGTTAATAATAAAATATTATTAATAAAATAGCAGTGTTGGAATTCCGCAATCAGTGTTGCATTATAAAAAAACATTATAATAGAATCATACAATCATAGAATTGGAAGGGACTTTGAAGGTGTTGTAGTTCAACCTGCTGACCAGACAGGAGTCCTTATTCCATCCCAAACCAATAGTTATCCAATCTTTTCTTAAAAACCTCCACAATGAACCACCCACAACTTCAGCAAGCTGTTCCATTGGCTAATTGTTCAATAGTTGCCCATTAATAATAGGAAGAATAGAAAGAAACAAAAAAGATTAAATTCATATAAGTATCATATTAGTAATTGTCCAATAATTCACTCTCACATACATGACATTCAGTTTATGGAAAAGAAACCCTTATCAATGAATGCGGATCCCTATTTTCCACCCCATATTAGATGCACACAACTTTTTTTTATCCCTTACAATAGTCATTAATATTTTATAAACAGATGTACATATCTCACCATCAAGATCACTCCATTTATCTCTCTCTCCAGGGGATTATTTTCAATACTAACACAATGTATAAGAAGTCAAGTGCAATTACATCATTTGTCTAGAACAAAGTGCTGGTATTTTCATCATAGCAAATTAGACACATATGCATTCATTTTCTCTACTATAAACATTAATCATCTAAAAATTATTAATTCTATTTATATATAGTAAATCAGATTCTACTGGAGTTGCTTACACATATTTGGTATTTAGTTTGAATTTGCAAATGTTTGATATCTTTTCCAGAAAAAATCTTTGACCTTAAAATCTTAATATATTTTAGTTGTAGGGCATTTTATTTTAGTCTCTTTATATATACATAAACATATACATATACATACATACATACATACATACAAACATACAAACATACATACATATATGAAACTAATTCTTAGAACCTCATTTTATTAATTTACAACAAATGAGATATCAGGCCTATAGAGATTAAATTGCCTGGTCCATGCATATACTTGTCATTACTTTCTTTCCTCTTCTTGAAATCCTCCACTTTTCAGTTTGATAGCATTTTATCAGAACTTATCTAGAAAACTCTTATCTTGGTGAAGGATTCTAATTTTAAATGTTTCAATATTTATTTATTTTTAATCATTTTCTTAAATTTTGTATTGTATTGTATTAGTTGTTTTTAAACTGGCTGTAAGCCGCCCTGAGTCCTCCGGGAGAAGGGCGGGGTATAAATATAATAAAATTCAAATTCAAATTCAAATTCAAATTCAAATTCAAATTCAATAGACCATTTTAAAATATACCCTTCACTCAACAAGTGTTTCAGAGGATTAACTTGGCTAATACTTAAAGATAGCATACCATATTTTGAAATATTTCCTGAGGTAACTATGACATTGTTTAGAGAAATACCACATGGGAATATAATCACGATCATCATTTTCTCAGTAGTGATAATGGCAGCAGCAGTGTTCTCTTCACACAGGGCTCTCCTGCTAGCTCTGATACAGTGGACCAGATAGATCCGCTTTTTTTCAAAATAACTTGAAATAACTATATGGTACTTTTTGTGCAATGCCCATAGAAAAATAAAAGTCCATGTGTTCATAACTGCAGAAGAACATTTACTTTTGTGCTGAAAATGTTTCCAATTTTCTATTTCACATAATATTTGGTATAATGAGCTTGAGGAATTCAATACTTCATGGATTTTTTGTCAAGATTTTGGGCACAAAGTCAGAATATACCCTTTGGCAGATAACCTTAATAATTTATACTTTCAACTTCAGGTTCCTTTTACTGCTAATTTAATAGGTCTATACACTTTAGTGTCTAGTAAATCAGGCTTCCTGTTTGTCAATTTTATTAAATAATAGCATTGAATGAAATATCTTTCTATAAATAGTATGTTATAATACATGTCATTGTACTTTACAATAGCACTGCCCATGCAAGTGACAGATGGGGAAAAATAGTCAAGAGAAAATTAGCAGCCTAATACATTCTTAGTAATCAGAGAAATACATTACAATCTTTCCTATAAGCATCTTCATTCTCATCCTGGATAAGACCCACCACTGCCGTGTCGTCGTCGTCGTCGTCATCATCATCATCATCATCATCATCATCATCATCATCATCATCATCATCATCATACTTCACAATATGATTCGTAGCAGATTTGACACAGAAGTCTTGGATCATCAAGGTGAACAGTAGCGGACTCAGGATACAGCTCTGTGGAGAACCTGTACTCAAGGAGATGGAATTGGAAACTTTCTTTCTAACTTGCACAACCTGGGGCCTATCAGGGGGGGGGGCTATCAGGGGGTTGGACTAGATGACCTTCAAGGCCCCTTCCAACTTTACTATTATTATTATTATTATTATTATTATTATTATTATTATTATTATTATTATTATTATTATTATTATTATTATTATTATTATATGGAAATTAGGTTGCTAATCCTGAGGGTCATAATCTTTCACTATGCTTTGTTATTTTAATGTATTTGCTTTGTTATTTCTCACTTGCTTCCAGACATTACTCTTTTCTGGCTTACTACCCATCTAGTTAACTTGTGCTTCAATCATTCTTGTATGATCTTGTATGATTTAATGATATGTGCAGATTTGATTTGTTTTTTTACATATATGTAAATATTCAATAAGCTACATGTAGGACATATCAGTATTTCATTTTTAAAATGTAAGGCATCTCCTAGAAAAACAATATGTACACCAGTATATTCTAGTTAATTCATTTACCAATACCCTGTTAATTTTAAACAAATGTTCAATCTCATCCAGCAAAGGCCATCACTATTTGGACAATCCAGCTGAATTTTAGTGCACACACTCATACAAAATCCCATTGTATTATACAGAACCTCTATCATTCATCTCCTCAGCTGTGACTATGATGATCAGACTTTGGCACCTTCCTCCAACTGAAAGTTTATATAGTCAGCTTCAGAAACACAAAACCAACCTCTTTCTATTTGCCGATTCCTCACCCATAGAAATGAAAGACTTCATAATACTGACAGAGCACAAAAATGTATTATGGAGCATTTGACCTTTCACCTTGGAGAATGAAAGGAAATGCCAAATGTCTCAACCCCTAAACATAACAATATGAAAAAGTTTTGTCAATGTAAAATCAGGGGCTGTTGTGGCAACAAGCAGCACACCCATCAACTTACTTTATCTGCCTGTAGACAGTTATAACTGTCACATGGTAGACATGAAATCACTTACCTTTTTTATGCCAGGAAGCTGAGAAAAACTCAGAAGTATCAGCAAAGGAGAGAAGAATTATGGCACAGAATATCAAAGACAGATGAGCATTGTGTCGCCATGTAAATAACATGAGAAGAACTGCAAGAACAAAGGTGGCACATGAAAAAGTAATTAATGTTATAATAAAGAACAAACTGAAAATCAGAAATGGAAGCTATAACTGCTATGTTTGTTACTGCTCATATGAAGGCATGGACAAATATGTCAATAGTTCTTGTATTCGTTGCTTTTGCTGTATTTATTATAATGGTGATTTGTTTAGAAGACTGTTATGTTTATTGCTATGCATACTTATGCACCAGTGTTTACTGTGATTGCAGTGATTTCATACATATATTTCCATTTTCATTTTCTCATATTTGTTTTGTCCTGACTCTACATCCACATGAGAGTGTTTTTAAAATGTTTTCCTCTCACCAAAACAATTCACATATATCTATGTACAGTTCCTTGCATAAGATTTTTGGTGTACAGATTTGCCTAAGTAACATTTTTTTGCAATCAACTTTCCTCCTAGTGAAAAACACATTTATATATTTACAGGGAGGTGTGATGGCTCAGTGGTTAAAGATACCGAACTTGTCAGCCTGAGTTCAAGATGCGAAGCCCCATGCAATGTGGTGAGCTTCCATTGCTTGCATTAGCTTCTGCCAACCTAGTAGTTCGAAAGCATGCAAATGTGAGTAGATAAATAGGTACCAATTTGGTGGGAAAGTAACAGCATTTCATGCCCCTCAGTGTATAATCCTGCTGGCCACATGATCACGGAAATTGTCTTCGGACAACATTGGCTCCATCGGCTAAGAAACGGAGATAAGCCCCTCCCCCTAGAGTCAGACATGACTGGACAGGGAAACCTTTACCTTTATATATTTACAGACATTCATTCTTACCTTTCCCCTCATGCCCCCTAAGATATGACAAAAGGTTTTTGTATAACTTTTTAAACTGGAGAATTGCATTGTAAGCTTTGAAAAAGTTTGTAATAAAAAAACAACATTTTCTGTAATTGCATTTTCACACATTAGTTTGAAAGTGCAAAATTAGTTAAGTCAGAAATGAAATATGACTGACTGAATTTCTTTCCCATCCCTAGAGCATATATACATTTGCACTCTTTGGAAAGTGCTTATCACTAGTATACCAGTATACTACTATTATTCTAACACTAGCAACAGTAATAATTAGATACACAATGCCTTTGGTTTTATTTTTTATTGTAGAAAATGTATTACTTTCATTTCCACTGTAATTTAAAAAAGTTGAATGACATTTTTATCAGACTCAGAATATACAGTATATTTGAAAAGAAATGAAACATCACACAGAAACAGGGTGGCTGAATTACTGGAATTAGCTCTTATAGCCTCAAAATGGTCCTTGATTTGCAGTTTAGCATTATATCATTCAAACATAACCCAGGGAAGTAAAGAGTTGTATAATTACACATAATTGTAAATATACTTCTTTTCCATCAAGAATATTCTACATTTCTTATTTCAAATCTACAGAGAAGTGGCCCATTTTGGAGTAAAAAAATAAAGTTTTTTTTTTTAGTTTTTAAACTGGACAGTGAACTAAGCATATCCATGGGCAAGTTGCAAAACAAATCCATAAAGTAGCCAGTGGTTTCAACAGCGAGAACTACCCTGCAGATATTGCAAAAGAACAAGAGAAAGTTAATATTTGGCAGATACCAAGTGCAGCTGAATGCATGCTAAAAATAAATTGTCTTTGTTTCTCTTCTTAATGGCTGATCATTAAGGCAACTGTGCAAATGTAACATATTGTGAAGGTTCCCTTAAGAGCTGCTTTCATCCATCTTTATTATTTATTGGTTTAAGTCAGATGACACATCTGAGCTACTTTATAGTTGGAGGTGCGGCTGATGGACCGCTTGCCCTATCTGACCTTGGAAAGGGCAACTGTAGTTTAAAGATGTTTATAAATGGTACATTTCATGGCAAAGAATGATGTGAAAATAAATTGAGTGCACTCCTGAAATGATTAAAAGGAGGACATTGTATAAACAGGATACTGCAGCAGTCCAGCTTCTGAAAAGCATGATCGGCACTGAGAATTAAAGGCCCCCCGTGCATCAAACTGTCCTGCAAAGGGATCATTATAAAGGATTTCTGTCATTGCCTCTGATGGAAGCACCATTTGTTCCGAGGGTAAGGCTGTAACATTTAACAATGGATTACCTATGGGTGTTGATGTTTAACATTCTAGGAAAATATGAGGAGGATTGAAATGCCTTTAGCAATTGTACAATGGGAGAGTTCATCACAACCAGCAAAAAAATGCTAAAGAGTTTGAGACCTGGCAGTCTAAGGGGCCATTTTGTCTCACATTACTTACTCAACAGAGGGTTCATGTCTGTGGCACCAGTGTTCAAAAGTGCCCTCCATGCTTCATAGTCCTTGATGAACTGACATGTGTGTTTATTTTTACACTGTATTTTGAAGGCCCTTCTGTTTCCTTATGGGTTCTTTGGCCACACTGCCCTTTAGATGTGTGTTGGTTGTGGTGAGTTACATCGTCATGCTCATCACATCTTTCCACTGTAACCAAGTTTGGATATAATCAAAATCTTGGATTCCTGCTATGGGAATCGGTCATGAAAAGCTTTGTGCAAACACACTTTCACATCGCTCCTCTTTATTTCTACCTAAATTCCTCTTCCAATTTCCAAACCACAGTTCCTACTTCCTGGTAAAATGTAGTTTGTTTAAACTATATTCAATGAAACCAAGCAAGAATAAAATAGGATAGGGGTTAGAGTTATTATTTATTAACATTTAGATGTTTACTCAAGTCTGTAAAAATTCTGGGCATATAACTTTAAAAACAGTCAGAGCAAATATACAAACAAAAGAACAATGTATTCCAGAAGAGGAAACATTTCAGGAAACCAATATAATCCTATAAAAGGCTCACCATCCCCCTTAACTCAATGTCTGGGGGTCAAGAAATATTTTCTTTTAAACTCAACCAGAGTAGAGGCTATATGGATATCGATCAGGGGAGGGGGGGACATTATTCCAGATGGCAGATATAGTGATAAAAAACACCAGTTCCTGGATCCTCTCAAGTAACATGAGACCTAGAGTATACTCGCTCTATGCAATCATATAGGATAAGCAGAAATTGTGTTCCTTCAGATACGGGCCTATATTACAAAGGTGGTAAGCAGCACTTTGATTTGTATCTGGAAGCCAAAACAAAACCCTACTGTAGTCTAGGGGCCAGTCATGTTACATGAACATACTCACATTGCATCACATTGGACTTGTGTTGGAAGCACTGAGGTGCTTCTGGGTTGAAAGGATTAGTTGGTGACATTACCATTACCCAGTTGAGGGGTCCTTTCATGTCCCTGGCAGGAGCTGGAGCAAATGGCAGGAGTTCACCCCACCCCAAGGCAACATTCGGGTCTCAAATGTGGGCTTGCTGCTTGTCAACCCAGTGTCCTAACCACACGATCTACCATATTCCTCATGGACATACTGAGTTATGCCTATTACTGTCTGCATATTTGTATTCTGCACCAGCTGTAGCTTCTGAGCAATTTTCAAGAGCAGGCCAGTACAAACCAGTGTACAATGTATTATACTTTCTCACATTTGGGAAAAGCAAAGTTTTGGGACAAGCAAGCATATCTGTTGAATGTTAACTATGGCTCTTTCATGCTATGCCATTATATCTGAATCCAGCCTCCTGATGATGTCCAAATGGATCACTTTAAGCAGCTGAGGAGGAAGACCATAAGCACAAAGAAAAATAAGAACATTGATATTGAAAAGCAGAAACAGTCCATAGACAAAACATGAGACTAAATTACTCTGATTAAACACTCATACTGTTTTATTTCAAGTCATGCTCCTTGTCCTTAAGATATTTGTTACTTTGAATGGAATTGGGCAAGAAAAACTTTAGTAATAGCTACAATAACTTCTTTATAAGTTACTTATTTTATTAAATGTTTAATTTATATCAAATCACTCTAATAATTAAGGCAACCTGCAAATTATAAAAAAAAACTTCCCAGGTAATAACATATATGAATTAAACATTGTCAGGAAAGAGATGTGGATTTCTGAGCCATTAATAATTTTTAGCATGTTGCTTTCATTCGCATCCACATAAATCAGTGCATTTATTCACATTACTCTTCCAGTAACTTTTTGAGATAGACTACCTCTCAGAGAATTGTATTACCTAAGCTTATATACTATGAAGTCTGTAGCTGAGTTGTAATGTCTAGTTTCCTGTCATATGAAACCATAAAACACTAATACTGCAAGTTAAGCATAGTGAATGAGGTAAGAAATCATGAAACATTTCTATATCTTCTTTATACTCTGAAAATATATGTCAGGCACTAATTTCTCTCGTGTTATTCTAAGATGTCTCACAGACAATCTTTTTCCAATGTTATTAATAAAAGTGTACCTCATACCTAACTATGAAGTCTGGATAAATATTTTGTTAAAATGGTAAATGTTTTCTGTTGTCCTGAGGGTGTTGAGTTTCTGTATTTTTGGTCAGACAAACGATAGCTATAACTTTAAAATAAATTAAAACAAGGAGATTCAAACTTCACAAAGACTCTGGATGTTAGCTTCTTCTAACTTAGGTTGGTTCCTGTTATAACTAGTCCCATGCGACTGATATTCTTCCCAATGTTCTTGATACTTCCTTAATGACAAAACATCCAGTGTGCACCTGACAAAAAACATATGAATAAAATTTGAATTCACATAATGGAAATGTTTTACTAAATACTCTCTGGAGAATGATGCACTGTCCACACCCTTCCCAATGAATTTAGACTGTTTATCTTCTGAAGGAAAGCAAAATTATATTTAGTTAATCACAGATACAGTATCCTTAACAGAACTGGGGGGAAATGCAGCCTTTTTGTCATTATATTAGAAAGCCTTATCTTTACTGTTTATAGAAAAACAAATTATAAACAGATGTCTCATTTCACCATAAGTACAAATTTCTTGCCATTAAAAGCAGGGGAGACACTTTATGGAAATGGAAGTTTAGAATTTGGATTCTAAAGCTAAACCCTTTATTCTACCAATAGAGACAGATATGTAAGTTTTATTCTGATCTTCCCATTCTGTATGAATGGATAAATCTTAGTTAACTACAAATCTAAATTATTACTGTAGATATACAGAATAAGAAATTCAATGATCACTAACCATGAGATCTTAATTCTTCATTTTTTTCTTAAAATCATTTTAGAAAGTGACTTTGTAATCTATCCAGAGAACGTCAGTTATTCAGTATATTATAAACAGAATAAATGAATGAATACATGCATTCTGCTCTTCCTACTTTCTGCTGAAGGCTAGAGTGGTTTACAAGAAATCAATATGAAATTATTAAATAATTATATCAACAATCTTTAAAAAGCCATAAACACAAAATTGGAATTATTTTTAAAAAGGAAAGTAATATAACAGCCAGTCTAGTAGACATTCTGGTGTCTATGGACCTGATCCTTCAGCTGCAAATGAAAAGAAGATGGCGTGGAGACTAGCCCTTACTTCCTTCAGGAAGGGAGCCCCATAACATAATTGGGACACTGCGACTTAAAAGGTTTTACTCCACATACTGCACTGTGAATTAAACCATCCAAAAAACCCAGTTCTTATTAGGAGAGGTAATTATTGAGTACTTGGGTCAGAACCTTTGGTTGTCTGTTAGCTCAAGTGCAGTTTTTCAGGATGACTTAGCTATTCCACTTAATAGTTCAGTTTCCAGACATTTTCATCTTATGCAGAGTGCATTGCACTAATCTAACCAAGAGGTTACTAGGGATAGATTACCGGGATTAGTCTATGCTGATCCAGGTAGGTTCATAGGTGATGCATCATTCACTCTCCTATGCTTTCGGTGGAAGAATGGAATCAAGGTAAACTCCCAAGTGATACACCTGTTTATTCTAGGAGGAATTAAATATATTGAGGCTATGTGGGTCGGTAGCATCTGTTGAGAACAAGCAGCCGATCAGAATATGCTATCTTTGGCTCAGAAGTGAATGAAGTTGACATTTAACCAATAAGTGCTCAGTTATTGACTGTAACGGAGTTCAAGTGAAACAATGGCACTTCTGCAACCTCTCTCACTTCTTGTAAACTGAAATGCCATATTTGCAAAAACAAACAAACAATTAGGAATCTGGAAGCCTGAATGTTAAGAAGCTAAGGGGAAAAAGTATTAGAAAATTTTGATTTTAGAAAAGTACTTAAAGAAAGTTTAGCATTTTTCCTTTTAAAAATCTTGGATTCCTGCTATGGGAATCGGTCATGAAAAGCTTTGTGCAAACACACTTTCACATCGCTCCTCTTTATTTCTACCTAAATTCCTCTTCCAATTTCCAAACCACAGTTCCTACTTCCTGGTAAAATGTAGTTTGTTTAAACTATATTCAATGAAACCAAGCAAGAATAAAATAGGATAGGGGTTAGAGTTATTATTTATTAACATTTAGATGTTTACTCAAGTCTGTAAAAATTTTCAACCTTGTCAAGTTTCAAATCGAAGATCTGGTTTAATCTCTTTGTCAAGTCAAATAGTCAAAAATGTTTCAGTAGTGTGTACCTTGGTCAGGAAGAAACTAACAGGGAGCGTCTCCATCCATTGCTAAGAACAGCTGGGCTGGGAATGGGGGAGAGAGTTGCTCTTGAGAAAGGCCAAATGACCTACGCAAGTATTCTTGCAGGGAAGAAAAAAAAAAACCAGAACTGTCTGCTGTGCAACTGATGGTATCCTCTGGGCTTCCTTGAGCAGTCTGCTTTCCTCAGAGCTAGCCATTTTCAAAATGATAGAGTATCTCCACCCATTGCTCCTTCTTTGATTTTTGTGCAAAGACTTGAAAGCTGAGGGAGGGGTTCTTTGATTCATTATTATATAAGCTGCTTTGGCAGTTTTCCAGACTGAAGGGGTGGGTTGTAAATGCTTTTTTTAAAAAAGCAAAATTGGTAAATATTAAGTGCCATGAAATGAAGAGTGGGTGAAAAAAGGGATTCTGGCCTAGTATAATCTCAGGGCGTTCATTCCAGAGGTGGGCGGGGTATGTGTGAGAAAGAGAAGGTAAAGAAGTCGAGATGGTAAAGCACTTTTTAAAAGCACTTTTTATGTGTCTTTGTTCTTTTCCTGTTTTTTCCCCCTGCCATTATTTTTAAAACAATTAAAAGAAGAAGTTGAGATGGTAACTGTGGCCATCTGATTGAAGCTCCTTTGTGCATGTGTTACAGATGCAATGTATGTTAAAAAAAAAAGGTGTGGCTTCAAACATGATTTTCTATTGCCACCTTGGGGTTTTTTTCAACATCTGTAGGGTAAGAGGTAGAATTCCAACATAGTTCTAAAATGCTATTCCTTGTATATATTTCAAACTGGAACAGCCCATTCTGTTGCAATGTGTGTTTTCTGAGTAAACAGAGCCGTGGGACTAAAAGGAAACATTATATGCCAGACAGAGATTGGATTTCATTTATTCCATATGTCTGCTTTTTACAGCCTCAATCTCTGAATCCCTTCTTATGCCTTGCAACTCTACTATCCTGTTTCCTACTCTATGTTTTACACAGCCAGTAGAAGAATCTGGCAGTATCACAAGGCAGACCTGCTGTTAACCAGATTGCTGGCAGTATTGCTGATATAGAATTATTAGAATTGCTAAAAAAGTCAGTGAATGGGTGATGGGAAGATCAATATCTTCCACTCAATGCTGATGAATCCATGGAGTATGGCCCTCTAGCAAACTCTATATAAAGCCCTGGATTGGAAAAAGAAAAGTTCCCATGCAGAAACATTCTCCTGTATTTGGGGTCCCCCCCCCCATTTCTTCTTCATCTCTGATGAAAGAGAGTTTGCTTTCAATGTTTCTTCCAAGTTAGAAGAGAACTTCAATGGCATTCTTATGGCTCAAAAGAGCTGGCCAAGGTTGTGTATGTGTGAATGTTCTGTCTTTCATTGTACAATCCCCTCTCTCCATACTTCTATGAATTTCCAAAGGAAAGTTTTGTAAGAGAATCATAGATTGGGAAGTGTGGGCAGACATGGAAGCTTCAGAATGATGAACAGATATGAAACTGAAAACTCCATTACCCATGTAACAATAAAGTAAGTTCACAAAACCCCCAGAGATATAATGTCAAGGTTTCGACTAATGAATCCAAACAAATCAGAACTCCAAGGCTTGAGATTCCTCAAAGAACATGTTTATTGGATACATAATATCAACATAATCAAAAGTGAAACCAACTCTAAAATTCTCTCACAGATTCAAACTTCATAACTAAAAGTAATAGTCCCCTCCCCCCGCCAATGCCAGGGATCACACTACCCAATGAGGGTAGATGGCGGGCTCTTTGATACTCTCCCTCTCTGGTTTCTCACACCTTGGTTCCCATGGGATCTCTCTGTATTATGTCTAGCGATACCGTCACTTTCTCCCCCACCCCTTCCCAACCTATGTGGCAACTGAGAACAATAGACAATGGCTTCAGCCAGGTTCATCTTGAAAGTTGACACACAAATCTCAAGAGCTCTGGGAATAAGATGGAAAACCAGAAGCCTTTCTGGAAGGAAGGAAATGTTTTAAGACACCACAAGATATAGTTCAACATAGTGTTAACTCAGAGTTCTTCTATGTCATAATGCAGGGGTGTCGAACTTGATTTCATTGAGAGATGCATCAGCATTGTGATTGCCCTCGGAGTGCTGGGCCAAGGTGGGCATAGCTAGCTCGACTTTGCTCATGTCAGGGGGCACCTGTGGGGCCCGGGTGGGGATGAGGGGATCCAGGGGTCTCTGGCAGAGGGGGGGTGGGACCATGGCAGGTATCAGGGCCTGATCCACTGGAGGAGCCTCACTGACCACCATGGGCCATGCATGGGGCCCTTGGATGGCAGCACGGGCACCTCAGCCCTAGGTGGTGGGTGCCCAGCCCAGCCCTTGAGCTCTTGGGGCACCGGGACTCTGCGGCCTGGCCCCACTTCCCCAAAGGGTTGCCCGGCTGCATTTGCTTCCTCAGGTTGCTGCTGCTATGCTCACTCTCCTTGGGCTGGCTCGGCTTCCCAGACTGGAGGGGGGCTGAAGGGTAGCAGAGCTCCTGGTGTATGGGGCTGCTATTGATGGTGCCATTGCTTTGAGGTAAGGCAAGATGAAGCAGGTGGTGGGGCAGGAGTGGTCTGGCGACAGGGCTCTGAGGTGTATGGATGCGGGGCACATGGGGCATCTCCATGGCTAGGCTTGGATGGAGCAGGGAGGGGAGTCCCAGCTGCCTCTTGGGGATTAGGGCTCCCTGCCCTTCCAGTTCACTGTGGCTGTTGGAGGGGGGAGGGGGGCAGGTTCACTGTAAGACAAGGTTGGATGGCAGGGGCCGAGCATGCAGGGGCCACAGCATGGTGGTGATGGTGATCGGCTGGGCTGCCTCATTGTGGCCCCACCATCTGTCTTTGCTTGCCACTGGCCACCAGTACATCCAGCAGGGTGAATCGCATAAATTCTTCCCATGCCTCTGCCTGCTGCTTAGAGGGCTGGCCCGGTGGCCACAGTGATCAGACCCACCTGCTTTGTGAGGGCTGACTCTTGGGGCAGCGGCTCTGCGCCCTTCCCACTCGCTGGGGCCATCTCAGATGGTGTGCCAGGCAGGAGGCTCATTCCATGTGTGTGGCAGAGCTGGAAAATGAGGTTGGATGGTGGGGGCTGAGCGTGCAGGGGCTGTGGCATGGCACCACCCCGCCCCGCCACCTGCCTCACTTTGCCTCACCCCGTTACGGTAACTTCTTGGGTTCGCTGATAATCTGAAGGAAATGTTTGTATAGATGCTTTGTGTTATATGTTATAAAGACATTTATTTATAACTTTATTATTTATAAGGAAAATGTGATGTTCTGTCATAAAGAATTGCCACTAAAAAGACAGTTAGATGAATATCCAACAATTTATAACAGTAGTTTTCTATCTTTTTCATGTCATAGTCTCATAGATGGGACTTCCACATCATGAAACCAAATCAGGAGGAGAAATGGAGGTGATCATTCTTGGTGCTGTCATGGAAGCAGGGCTCTGGCTGCACAGCTGTCATTTACTTGTGGGTAACTAATGTGGCACATCTGCAGACTTTTCACTGCCCACCCGTATGCCACAGCATAGTGGTTGAAAACATCTGATTTATAACATGAGCTTTGACCATAATATCAAGAAACTTGGTCTATATGATTTGGCCTACATATTTGTAATGAAAAAACAACAACAGTCAATTTGAGCCAAAATTAATCAACCTTGCAATCTTGCATTTCAAATATATGTTACATAGTGGAGAAACATGAACATTGGCATGTAGCCCTAAAATGACCTGTTCTTGTTTATATTTAAAATAAAAATCATTGAACAGGAGATGTTACTATTACACTTTCCAACTTCTAATTTTTTCACTGAAATTTTGCCCCAATGACATAACTATACAATTGCTTAGTCCATAATTTGCTTTGTTAAAGGAAGCAGTACTATTTATAGATGAAGTAAAGGTTAAAGAAACTTTCATGTTGAAATAACATTACTAATTTGTAATAATGGACACAGGAAATAGCCAATATTTCAAACTACAGCATGAAGATTGCATTCACCAGAACACCTATGGCATAATGCTGAAAAGCAAAGGAGATGAGATAGTAATTCTAGTTCTAAATTCTTTTCTTTTTCTTTCTTAGCAATTGAAAATTAACATATGCAGGCCAATATAAATATTGTAAGGTAGTACTTTGGTCCATTCATTGCTGTTATTTTACAGCCTTTTTTAAAAACACCCTACATTTGTTCACAATTTTCCTTTATCAATGGAAATGTTTCATACAATATTCATTATTATTGCTACTATTCGTTCTTCCAAAGCATCCAAAAGAGTTCATTAGAGAATATTAAAATCAGTCTTAACAATGTAAAACCATGAAAACAAGCAAGTAAACAAGCAAGCAAAGTTTATAGTTATGAACTTAAACAATAAATCTACACACATTTAACCTATGTTACTTACCGTTACATAATATTCTTGATTGTTACAACTGTCATAAATACACATTCATTTCCTGATACACTGTCATAAATGATTGTTTGGATATTTGCAAATTTTGGGCCTGAAAAAGGAAGTTGTTAATAGAACCCATTCAATGCTATGATCTGTTTCACAGCAGTCTCATAAATCCACTTCCACAGATACCCATAGTAGATTTGATTGAAATGGTTTGGGTTGACAGAGATGGATTTATGTTATGCTGTCATCTTCTTAAGGAACAAAACTTTATCTAGGATTAGCCCTCGGGTGTTCAGAGAATGATTGAAATGAAAGAAGATTTGTAGTGCCACAAGTGCTGTGTGTTTGCTTCTCTTGGGATTTTTGGTGGAAACCTGAGTTGGATTACAGATTGCGAAAGAAATACTACCATTATTCCTGGCATGTTTAGAGGAAAAATTGTGGATAACCACTTCAAAAATTCCTTGCTTTCATTTTCATTTTTCAAAATACATATTATTCCCTTGGCATCAAATATACACTAATATCTCTCAAGTTTCCCAGGATTATAATTTAAAAATTCTAAATATAGACTAGAGAACATGAAAGGCCTTTGATGTTAGTATAATTTTTAATAGCATAAAACATGGCAAAATTAAACATATTACCCTTATTAACTAGAAACACACTGGAATGTAAGTTCCTACTAAGAAAATAAGGTAGTTTGGCATCTAAAATACAGCAGCTAACTCATGTTTGATCTCAAAGCCAAAATAAAATCAGCAATAAATCTTCTCTTGGACTCTATCCTAAACTCCTTAAAAATAGTAAACATTCTGCTTCTACCTCTAACAAGCCTCTTTAGTATCTGAATACTCTGTGTGCATTGCATTAATTCACATAGTATATGGTAGTCCTTCAGGATCAAAGAAGACATGCTGTTGTGCAGTTAATCTGCAGACATGGAGATGGCTCTGCAGTCCTAATCTGAAAATGCAGAGCCTAGCACAATGGGGGCATTGAAAGTCCATTGTACTGGGCATAGGTGTTATTCTGTAACACCATTCTCAGTTTTCTATCAATTTTTGGCAGCACCTATCTTAAAGCTGGTGGAGGCTTCATAGTACAAGGCTCACCAGTGGATTCTGTCAGCTTCTAGTTCTCTTGACTGGATATCACATTGGAGTAGGGTTTCTTTCAAAGTATCGTAGTAGTGCTTGCATGGATTTTGAGGTCTCCTCCCAGATTCCAGCACACTATAGAGCAACTGATGAGGCATATAGTAGTCATCCATTCTGATGATATGTTCTACTCATCTGGGCTCTAGGACTCAGTGCTGGTGGACTCAGGTGATCCAAGATTTGCAGACTGGAGATATTGTCAACAAATTTCAAGAATGAAGCTGAGAATGTACATGTAAAATTTCTCCAGTTGTTTGATGTGCCTTCACTGTAGAACCCAGGACACACACCCATTTAGTAGAGACAGGATAACTTCAGCTCTGTAGACTTTCACCTTTGAGTAGACATGGATGTTGTATTGATTGAGCACTCTAGTACACAGCTAGCTAAACTTACTGACCCTGGAGTCAATTTCTTTGTCCAAAGACCCATCACTCGAGGTTATGCTTCCCAAGAACTTGAAGCTGTTTATACTATATTTATCAGCTGAATCTCATTAGCAATGATTTTTGGTTCTGTGGGCTTGGTATTTGGCATAGACTTTGGCATAGACTCATAACATATTTCAGTCCTATTCAGGCTAATAGTCAGACTGAAGAACACAGAGGAATCTGAGAATTTATCAACTGTAGGTCACTGTCCATGTGAGCGAGGAATGCATAGTCATCAGCAAAGAGGATTTTTTTTGAATGATTGTATGGGGGCACTTAGAGGACAAAGAGACAGCTATTCAATCAGTACCTGATGTATACTCCTTCAAATCTTGAATAGCACATAACAACATGCAAGCAAAGAACAGATTGAATAGGATTGGGTTAGCACACAACCCTGTTTTGCCTCATTGAAAATGATAAATGCAGCTGATGTATCACTATTGTAAAGAATCTGTTCTATCATTCCATCACAGAGTAGCTGAATCAACTTCACAAATTTCCTCAGGCATCGATAACATGTCAGAATGATTCACAGAGCCTGCCTGTTTATGGTGTTAAATGCCTTTGCCAGGCCAATGAAGACACAGTAAAGACAATTGTAGCTTTACACACATTTCCAAAACACAAAAGTATATGCAAAGTTCACTGTGACACATTATCAGGAATGCTTCCAGTATTTGGGTGGGGGAAGAGCTTGACAACATAACTATCAATAAATGATTTTTTTCCTGAAGAGAAACCTTAACCCTCTTGACCTCTTCCTCTATGACAAACCTACTGAACATTCAAAATGAGGTGAGGTGAATTGCTTCACAACATTTGTCCTTTCATTGCTCACTCATTCAACAGAGCTAAAACATAAAAAATAAAAAGTCAGAATAGGAATAGGACATCTCATACATTGAGTTGGTTGTTTTATTGGGAAGTAAACTTTTTATGGTAAAGAACAAAAGAAATTGGTCTTTATTAGATTCAATAAACATCCAGATTTTTTATTATAGAGTAGATATCAAATTAAGCAGTATCTTTCACATGAAATATTACGACTGAATTATAAAGTTTCTTAGCAATCCTGAACATTACCTCTTTTTATATTACAGTTAAAAACTGACATTTTCATTTTGTCTCTTTTTTATTGCAGAATACAAAAAAGTGTTACTCAAAAGACAGGCCAATGTAGTACTGGAACTTACCTTCAACAATACAGGACTAAAACTTGAGCAGTGCAATTTGTGTGTATCTAATTAAGACTAAGTCCTATTCTTCCTAACAGGTTTCTATCTGGATAAGGTTACTTGCATTCCAGTCTAAACTTATCAACTTCATTGTGGTCCCTAATTATGCTCTTTTCTTTTCCAACCTCATTATCTAATCCATCTTAAAATAAAGACAAGGGAGAACACCATAATGAAGTATCTGCTTTGTAAATGTATTTAGCCTCAGTTGGTGATAAATGATAAATGACTTCCATGAAATGCTCTAGAGAGTTGATGCTAGTAAGACTGTGCCAGTCTTCTTCACCCAGGTTCCTACAGTGTCAGGCCTTTGAGATAGACAAGACTTGCATACCAAAGTTATGGCTATTAACACTACTTTTATTATAAGGTTGTAGTAACAGAATCTTACATGTCAGGATATAACTCCCTCCCTCCTTTTATCTACAAGAGAATTAGGGAGGGTCAAATCTGAGACATTTTCTCAAATTACAGTTTTGCTTTAGATTCAATTTTTATTTATGTGATTGTTATCTTGATTGAAGTTGTTTCTCCTGTTCTGCAAGTTCATTCTAACAGACCTTTTGTATGTCTGTACTGTATGTATGTATGTATATATTTGCCCATCTTTTGACCAACTCTGGGCAGCTCCCAGTCAAAAGTTAAACAAATAAAATGTTAAAACTATAAAACCTGAACCGATTAAACATTAAAAACAACGAAGTCCTGGGACCAAGTCAAACTTCAAATGTGCAATTATCCAATCTTATCCAAATGCTTTTTTTTTTGGGGGGGGGGGAGCCAGGTCTTCAAAGCTTTAGAAAAGGCTAGGAGGGTAGAGGCCTGACAAACATCAGGGGGCAGAGTATTCCACAGGACAAGGACTGCCATGGAAAAGGCATGCTTCCTACCTCTCAGCAGATGGCAATATTTAGGGAAGGGACTAGCAGTGTACCCACCCTATATGAAATAAAAGGATAGATAGATGTCCGTAGGAAAAGGCAATCCCACTGGTAACCTGGCCATATGCTATATAGGGCTTTAAAGACAATGACCAGCACCTAGAATTGCACCCAAAAAGAAACTGGAAACCAGTGCAGCTCATGCAACAAATATGTTACATGACCAAAACTACCTCATCCCCATTACTGTGCACACTGCTGCATTCTGCACCAGTTGAAGTTTCTAGGTGGTCTTCAAGGGCAGTCCTATGTAGAATGTATTGGAGCAATCTAAATGCAAGGTGACCAAGGAATGAGTGACTGTGAGCATGGCCTCCTGGTCCAGGAAAGGGTGCAATTGGCCCATTATATGTAGGTGCAATGGTATTTGGGGCAAGGGGAATCAAAGCAGTTAAATAGAATCCACAATCATGCAATCAAAGTTTCATATCTTTCTTAAAGATGTGGAAGAATGGGGTTTTAATCACATGGTTGCTGCACCATCTTGACTTTTTTTTGAAACCCTGAAAAAGTCCTTGGGCATCCATGTGACTGGTAGCATGTTTAGGAAGGCTAGTACAGGTGATACTAGGATAGATAGGCAGTTGTTACAACTCACTGTAAGGAAACATAATGTATTTCAAACTGGGGATATCTTTTTTGGGGGGATCATGCTACTAAAATCCTAAAATGCTTTAGACTGGTACATTAAAAAACCACACAGTACTATGCTCTGCCCGTTATCTCTTCTTTTATATATTTTATCCTGCTTGAATGGCAAATAATATGAAATAATAATTCCTAATTCAACAAAATAACAGAATAACAGAGTTGGAAGGGACTTTGGAGGTTTTTTAGTCCAATTTCCTGCACAAGTAGGAAACCTATGCCATTCCAAACAAATGGCTGTCCAATCTCTTCTTAAAAGTCTCCCGTGATAGAGCACCCAAGATTTCTGAAAGCAAACCGTTCACTATTAGAAAATTTCTCTTTAATTCTAGGTTTATGTTTATTGTGTTATTTATTTATCTATGTCATTGCTGGTGTGCAGTAAGAAATAAAATCAAATTGGTGAAGTTGAATTACACTCAGAGAGGTTATATGCAGCTTGTTGAAAAACAGTCAAGATTATATTTGGGTAAAACTCCATATAATTACTTCTAAGCTCATGCATTTAGGATCAGGACAAAAAATTCAAAATTACATGTTTTTCTTGTTTTCTCTAAAAAACAAATAGCTTTTTGCGTAAAATCACCAATACAAACTTACTTAACCAATGTTTGGAAGCTACTGCCATAATGGAACAGTGATCCATCAAGAACAATTTAACAGTTTAATTAGACCGAAAAACATCCTCAGCTTTTGTTGATTGTGACAGTTTTTCTTGATGCCTCCCCTTTCAATCCACTACACTATTTCCATGACTCTCATGGAGACCTTTGTGACATAGTTTGCTACTTGTAACTGGCTTTTTATAAAAAATCAAATTGCTGTTTTAGTAAGGTCAGAGCTTGGCCTGGCTTTGAAACAATGTCCTCTTTCTAACTGGTCTCAAGAATGATCAACACACCAATTAATAAAAGAAAGTGGGTCATGTCTGCATTGGAAAACTGAAGACACCCCTTTTTCTCAGATTGAAACAAATGAAAAAGCCAGCATTTAGAATGTCACTTTAATTTCACCCATTAAATTTAGATGATCCTCCCTACTTATTAATCAATGGATTATGTTTGACAGAAGCTTTAGCTACAATTGGTTTGTCTTTAAGATACCACAAGACTCAGTGCTTTTGCTTCAAGGCAATAATTCAGTTATGCTTCAGGAAATAATTCATGTATGGTGTGTATTTTCAGCAAGTCTGGGTTAAAAAAATGAACAAACCTATAATGTTTAGAGGAGAACTACAGTATTAAAGAATTGTCTTCCACAAAAATCTGCCAACTTCAAAAGTTTAGTCCATCAAAATGGATCATGAAAAGATCCATTTCATTTAGAGGACCTTTCAAATATTGTGTTAGGCAATATTTTCTCCTTCTATTTGAAAAAGCAAATTCATTGCCTTTATCAACTTATTGATTTAATTCATAATTTTGGCTGAATAATAATGTTGCAGAATAACAAGTTTAAAATATGTTAAAACATTTCCAAATTTTCCCTCAGATTCAGTAGAGCACAAAAGAGATTCTTAGAGAAAAGTCATACTTTTCTGCAATCTTGAAAAAGTGCTCCAAGAAATTTTTCATCAGCTGAGGGCACTTCCATATTGCCCAGTTGCCTTGTCATCAGTCTGTACCACCAAGAGTTTCTAGAAAGCAGCAACATACAGTGTATTGTCATCTACTTTCCTCTAGACCAGTGTTTTTCATTTAGCATCTTTAAGCATGTGCAGACTTCAACTGCCAAAATTAACCAACTTGAAGTCTGCATATCTTAAAATGGCCAAGGTTGAGAAACACTGCTCTAGTCTAGTCCACAGTAAATGTGACATCTACTCATATATTCCTGGTTTAAATCCTAAATAATGTTTTCTGGCTTGTGTGAGCTCGGATATTATTGTTCAGTTTTGCTGCCACACTTTATTTGCTTCACGGTACTCTGATTCTGGCTGAGAAATTCAAGAAATTAAAGTCCACATAACCTAAAGTTGCCAAGGTTGATAAACACTGAGCTATTCAGTGGAGATAAAAATGTCCACTCATCTGATTTTCCAGCTTTTCTCTAGAAGGTCTGCTGTAACTTCCATTATGGCAAGTTGTGTTCAGTGGAAAATGGTTGCTTGACATGCTGAACAGCCACATGCAGCAAAAATAATTTTTATTACTGTTTTTCCCCCTGAGCTTGTTTCTTTGCCATGAAGGGAGCTGAGAAGAAACATTTCTACCTCAGGTGACTTGAAAAATCATGAAGCAATGTACCAGTGGATTTATTTTTTAAAAAAACATTAACAGAGAAGAAGGTAGCTCAGGAAAAGAAAGATAATATTTTTGCAAAAAATAAAAACATTTCTGTTGGCTTTCAAATCAGAATTTCAAATTCAGAAACAACTAACTGTAGTCTGTATCCTAGGTTTATTCCATTCCCATTTTCCACATTCAATTGGATTCCAGCATTGCTATTCAGTGGTAGAAAATGGACAGTTGAGGAGCCATTTTCTGATTAGACAAAATTTTTACTGAAGCCATTTTGTGAGTGTAGCCACCCCATGCTCTCAGAAGTCTAAAAGCACCCTCAGCCCCCTCCAAATTAACAAATGTTGCCTCCTCCAAATTAACAAATGTCAGACTTGCAAGAATGTTGTCAGCCTTTAGGATATCCTGTGCAATAGTGTGTGTGTTTCCCCAAAATGGCTACTTTTCCTAATCCCCCTCACTTTTTTCTCAATTCCAACATAATTAACACCTAAGTTGAAATCTAAGAGTTAAAATGCTAAAGGTCAGGCCCCACCTGTTCCAACATCTTATTTTCCAAGACGGCAAACAATGGAAGAGATAAATAAGAGATTATGGCAATTCTTTCTTCCAGCAAAGGCAATGCAAGCATAACTATGCTTTCACCAGTCATACAAAAAGTAGAAGAGCAAACTTGAAAGTGTTTAAATATAAGGCTGTGTATACAAAGGAGTGTACAAAGACAAGGTGAAAGGTTGAATAACTAGTCTGAAGGTATTTCTCTTATTTTTCAAAGAATGGGGTATATTAAGGTTTTTTTTCCCTTTTTTCCCTTTGGACTATGGCCTTATTAAAAATAATATGCAGGATTTTATATTATAAAGCCTGAAAAATTGACAAAAACAAAGGAATTAAAAGTCCACCTCTTATATCTCCAATTCACTTCACTAGCAGTGAAATACAGCAGTGCCTCATAAAATATCACCACATGTATATATTCTTCACTATGGAAAATTAAAGTACAATTCAAGACCAATGATGCAAAAAGAAAACAGAACAAATACAAAAACAAACAATAAAATACATAAAAGAAATGGTAAAATTTAGATATTAAATACAAAACACACCCAGACTTAAATAAATAAATAATATTAAATGTATGGTTCATGCTTTATATTTACAACACAAACAGTTTCGTCATGATTTTGAGGTTGGCTGGGCCCAAGAGTGTGCAACCCACCCAACATTGTCCATCAGGGGCCATATCTGAGCAAGATTTGAATTTAGATCTCTCTGCTACTAGTCTAGTCTCTCTCTTCTACCAGTGTAAGTTGTACAATTCAGAATGACTTTCATATATGTAGTATATCTGACTTGAGGTGTTTGGAATAGAAAGTGACTTGCAACTTGGTAGACTATGTTACACACTGGTGACTGCTGTAATTGCTGAAGCAATGAGAGCTCTGCAATGGTCCACAGCTTATGTTAAAAAAAGCAGAGCATGCTTCTTTGCTCCTGGGCCATGTGATGCGATTCCAGAAATGGTCACCATTTTTGGAGCAGTCACAATCTAACGCAGATGCTCCAAAAATGGCAGCTGCTTCCAGCATTGCACCATGTGGCTCAGAAACAGAGCAGCTTACCCTCTTGAGTACTGGAGATCTTTGAAAGGTAAGTGAAGAGGAGAGTGTGGGGCCTAGTGGGGTGGGAAGCAGGTTCAAGGCCTGCAAAGACCTGTTGAGTAGGGATGGAGGAGATAAGTGGGGTGCTGCAGCATCCCAGTGGTCAGTCATAAGAGCAAACAACCACAGAGGTGCTGCAATAGCCATAACTTAGGAACCAGGTCGTTTTGGAGGGTCTGTCATAACTTTGAATGGTCACTAGTAGCTGGCTGTAAGTCTAGGATTATCTGTGTTTTGATTCAGTTCCTGCACTGAACCTAACCTACAGGAAAAAAAATGTACCATTGCCACTGCCGCCCATCAAATGCTGTTAAATGGTAAATGAAACTTGACATTATAGCAAGCCTCAAATCTTCTCAAAGATTATTGAGAAGACAAGCTGCTAAGAAAGAGCCAGAAGGGAGCCAGGCCAACTAGAAGTTTCAGAATAAAATAAGAAACATTTTGTTTATAACCAGTGAGGTGCAATGTCCTTTTTCAACCCTAAGCAGTAAATGTTCATGAGAAAGTGATTAGCCCATTGGAATTTCAGCTGGTTACATTTATAGCATTTGTAATATTATTCCTTCCACCTCAAAAGCTTCCTTTCGTCCCCTGCGTGATTGGATGCAAATATTCCCTCCTCTTCTGGAGTACTATTTTGCGCAACCACACAGTGCAGCTTATTATATAATGGGGCTGTTCGGACATTGCTTCAGCAGCAGCTTTTGCTTCATGCTCCATTTCTTTTATGTAGCTTCTGTCTGATTTTTAACAATTGAAAATACCCCTTGAAATGCCCCAGGCCAAATCTCCTTCACTTCATTTTCACTTCATTTCCTGGTTCCTGTGTGATTATATCTCTTAGCAAGCAGGCTCCAGCATTGCAGTTTGCAAACTTTAGTATACCTGTACACTTCATACTCCCTAGGTTAAAAGCAGTGGTGGGATTCAGATTATGTGAACAGCCGGTTCTCTGTGTGGATGCCACTTCCAGAAGTCCATTCTGGGCCTGGGCAACAAAAAAATAGCTACTGGTTCTGCCGAAGTGGTACGAACCGGCTGAATTCCACCACTGGTTAAAAGTGAGTTATCTAGTAAAGAAGTCAAAGCAGAGCTTTTATAAGAAAACAAGACATTCCTTGCTGCCATTTGCTCTCAGGGTTCCAGCAGGGAGAGGTAGACTGTTTTTATTCATGGGGGTTCTAATACCATTTGTTAAACTGATATTACCTCTTCAACTACAATGCCTTATATTGAAGTCATTTAGTTGCCTGGCACAGATATTTATTTTTCTGACCATTTTTAAAAAAAATGGATTAATCATCTTTCATTTTTTTAAATTTTTCATTATACAAATGGTGGGACTTGAATAGTCTATGCTTGCAACTAAATTTTTGTTGCTGTTGCCACTGCTTTATATTATTGGCTTTTATTTCATAGCGGTAGATACTAGAATATTATATTTTATTTTGCAATAAAAATGTAATCCACTAGATCTGAGATATTAGGTAAGTTGTGACTTGAAAGTATTGCCCTTTTGTAGAGTGCCATTTTTAGATAATTAGTTCCATTACCGCATGCATGTCTGCAGTATGACAGTATTTTAAAAGTCAAGCCAGAAATTATTAGTAAGCATCAGAGCAAAAGCAACTGGTTCATTTGCATTCCTGACTTTCAGTCGCAACAAAGAGTTTTGAAATTGCTAGGGGATACTATTAAATAAAGACAGTTGTCATTTTTTTAAGTGAGCTTGTTAAAATTATAGATCTCTTCTGTGTGAGCAAAATGATCATTTTCTTTCATTTCAGAACGAACATGTTTTGGCAGGTCACTATTTTGGAATGCAGAACGTCCTGCTGTTGTAATTAGAAATAAAAGTTTTTAAATTAACTAAGACTAGACCTAAATGCTTTCTTTGGGTTTGCTTCCATTTTATTATAGCATTATAATTTGTACCCTGGGGGATTTTAAAAGTTGTTATGACAAGATGAAAATCACTTTTTGACAGCTTTAACTGGGATTGTCCCCTCCTCCTCCTCTTCTACCCTTCAAATATTAAATACCTTCTACTATACTATACCATAAGTCAGTGTGTAATCATAATTCATAAAAGTTTCATCTTTGAAACAGAGCTGTTGGAAATGTGAAATTCAAAGGGTCTTTTTAGATACTGATCTTTAAAAAAGAAAAAGATTATATCCTCCCTTTAAAACTATTATTTTTATATTTGGAAGATGGTAGACCAATCCTGGGAATGTCTAAAAAGTCTAGCCATGAGTTCCAATTTGCTTACTTATGAGGATTTTTATTATTATTTATTATTATTAAGATAAATATTTTCTTTGTCTTAGCCTTGCAGGCTATCAAGCTTCTAGCAGCTACCTAAATAGCCAAGAGTCCCATGGTCTTATTCTCTGGATTCATTGAAAGAGGAAAAAGGTGTGGGTGCATTAGTTACAGAAATGTTGATAGCTGTATACATTCACATTGATTGATTGATTACATGTCATCAAATTGTTGTTGACTCTTAGCAACCACATAGATTCATACACTTACTTCAGCAAAACAACTTATTTCTCTTTTAAGTTCATTAAGGTGGGTCACTATCATCTGCAGGAGCACGCTGATTTTCTCAAAATGATGACAAAAGAAAAATGTGAAGATGTCCTGGATTTTTAACATTTTGCAAACTATCATATTCTTTCACAGAGTCTGAGAAGTCTACTACACTGGATCTGGCTTACCTGGCTTACCACCTCACCTTCTTGCCCTGCCCAATACTTGGTGATGCCCAAAGAAGAGAAAATCCTTTTGTTCATTCGAGATAGGGAGAGGACAGCTGCTCCCCCTATCCTGTGTACTGTTTCCTGTGAGCAGCAGCAGTAGCAGACCACCTACCTGTGTCCTCCAGGTTTCTAACAGTATCCTGAGAGAGATCCTATAGTTATTGCATCATAAAAAAGCTACAAAAAATGTCTATACAGACTGTTACTACAGCCACTTACAATATATTTTTCTGAAAATCCCCTTCATATGCTATTCAAGAGCTGCATACTTTTGTTACTCCTGTTGTTTTCTGTGGGCTATGATGTTTAACTTTCTTTTGTATCTGAAATATACTTCAGTGAGGTTCATGTCTTCTACCAAGATAAACAGGTAAGAACATTGACTGCCTCACTTATCTTATCCTGGACTGCCAAGAATCCTTGACCATGCAGCATTTTCTTGGGTGATAGGAGATTGGATGAGCTTAAAGTAAAGAGTTAGGTATATCTACACAGGGATCCAAGGCAGAGGTGAGGAACCTCTGGCTGCCTAACCTCAACGTGGCTAACCATGCTGACTGGAACTACTGGAAGTTGCAATTCGACAATATTTGGGCTGCAAATATTGAAGAGCAATCTGTTCTTAGATTGCTGATCTAAGAAGTTGTTTCTCTTTTGCAGTTGGACCCTTGAACTTGTTAAAGTTGTGGCTCAGCAGACAATCCAGCAGATTGTCTGCTAAATAGTTTAAAAATAATGTCCAATGTTATTATTATTGTTATTAAAATATTTTAAATTTATTGGTGGCCCAATTCCAATGGACTCTGAAAAAGATGTGATGAGACACAATTGTTGAAGTGAGCCTCATATGGAAGGGCACAGATGTATTCTTCTTGTGTCCTTCTACAAATCCTAAATGTAATTTAGATTTGACATTATTTCTCAGAAGCATTAGCTGTTTCATTTTCAAAGTGACCCGCAATTGTTCTCCCATATACTTCTCCAAGATGCATTACTTGGTTCCCTACTTCAATAAAACATGTAAGAACCATTGACAGCCAACCTCAACCTTTGTTCCCACTTGTAGGGCTAACCTATCCTAATTTTCTAATGCACTTGGTAAGGGAAAAATAAACAAGATAAACTTGAAGTTCTAGTATAAGAAACAAAACACAATTTGATCAGTACAGCAGAGACTTGAGACAGCTCCTATGCCTGGAATGCAGCAACTGAAAGATATAACTGCTTCCAAAACAATATATTTCACAGAAAAAGGAGTAGGCTTATATGTCAAAAATCTGAACACCTGCACAAAATTAACTAGATGACTTAGTGCAGAACATTTTGGTAAAAATAAATCAACAAAGAAATAACTCAAAAAAGAGTGCTGTCTGCTCCCATTGGGGAGTCTGGGGATTAGAGTGCAGTATCTATTGAGTCATCTCTTCCCATCTTGAAGAATCCTTGCCCTATGACTTGCAGCTATATTATGGGCTAGACAACAGAAAGAGGGACCAAGAAACAGATAAGATCATGAAGAGGAGCAGAATTAGGAAACTGTTTGTAAGTGATAATTAAAGGCTATGAGGAAGAGAACTAGGGGTACTTGACCAAGAAAGCAGCTTTGGAAGACCTTGAACATGCTTCCATTCTTTCAGAAATTGAACTGTTTCTGAATACTATCCACTGTTGGATTGCAATTAGAGTGGCAAGTCAATATGAGGTTCCTTTTGGGGGTGGCTTGTTTGGGGAATAATAACCCCGAAACCCTCTCAATTTGGGGGCCATGATATCAGTTTCCATTCTTAAATTACAAACCAGTCTTGTTCCTTAATTGGTGGCTACCAGTTAAGCAGAAAAATTAAGACCCACTATCTAATGTATCTCATACTTCACAATTTTTTCTGTATAAACATGTCTGTGTGCATCTGAAACCCCCTGCCCTGCAATATATCATCCTATTAACCACCTGCAAACATTTCTGTGATGTAGTCGCCATGTTATACTATGTATTTGTTTTCATATTCTGTACAATATTTGCAATCGTAGCAAAGTTTGCTTTCATCCATCAAAGCCAAGTGTCTCCTTTCAGACCATTTGTTTGCTCTTTTCAATACCCATCGTTCATTCCAGTTCTTCTCCCAAGGCACACACAGTACATCTGTTGAATGTTCTCCAAGCCAGGGGAAATATATTATTTTAACAAATGGAACTAGGTTCAGTAAAGGCTACCTCTGAATGTACAGGCAGTCTAAAAAGAAAAGAAAATATTCTGTTTCATAGCCATTTCTGGCCGAAGGGAGAAGAAGAAACTCATAATTTATCACATCCTCTCCCATCATATGCAGCAGTAGCCTTTTCCCATATCAAAGGTTAAAAATATAAGAGGAACTCTATCAGATGGGAGGCAGTTTGGGCAAAACCACACTATCTAAGCATTATAGAAGTTCAAATTCAGAAAATCTGGATTTATTGTATATTGGATTGGATCTACTGTATATTGGTGGGTTGGACTAAGTTATGATCCTATTGAATCCTAAATCAGCAAGGACCTCTTTGGGACCATCATTTCATCATGTCCTAAACTGCCTCACAATATCTTGTTATAATTGATAACATATAGGAACTTCTAAATATTTAAACAAAAGTGTGCAGTATAAATTTAGAAGTAAATTCAGATCATAATCCTAGATCAGAAGAATCATGATAAGCAGAAATCCAAAAGATAAAATTGGATAAAAGATAATATAAGCTCCTGGACTTAGATGTAAAGTAACATTAAATAAAATAAAGAACACTCCTTTAAGATAAGAAAAGTCTGTAAGATAATAGTTGACTTATGACTGGTTGCTTAACAACCACTTGAAGTTGTGACCTTTCTAAAGAATGGTACTCGCAACCTGGACTCAAAGTTCCAAGGATCCAATGGTCAGGCACCCTGCATGGTCATGTGACTGAACTTTGAAAGCTTGGCAACATAGTCACATTTATGGCTGTTTGGCAAAATTGCATTCATAGCGAACCATTGGTTCTCTTAACAACCACTGCAGTCAGTGAATGATTGCCACAAAAATTGTAAAATTTTACAATCATCGTTATATATGACTGTAATGAGCAAGCTTATAATTACGGTCGTATGTCAAGGACTACCTGTATTTTTGCTCTTATATAGTTGAAAATAATTTAGATCACAATCTGAATCTAAATCAGCAATATGATACAGTTTCCAAAAAAAAAATAAAAATTTTTTGGATGCATTAAGAGAAATTATGTTGGGATCACCCATATGAATGTCAAGCACATTAAAGCTGTTCTTCCATCTTCCTCTGCACATCATGCATTGAGCTTGGTTGTGGGCTAAATAATCTCCAAATTCATTTTAGCCCCTGGTCCTATTTCCAAAGATGCCCATCCATAAGCTGCTTGAGTGCCCAAAAACAAAATATAGATGGAAACAGTCCTTTGGGAAACTATTCAGATGCCCCTCACCATAAAGATTTTCCTTAGCCATTATGGCTGATATCTCTTGAAGATATGCACTTTATTTTTATCCTTGTGTTAGAAGGAGCAGCAATGTTTTTTAATGATTGAACCTGGATTCAATAAAGATTATTGCTGCTGATTGTTTAAGAGGAAAATAAAAGCAATATGTAACTGATTTCCACTGTACGAAAGATAAAACACAACAGCAACACAGTATTGTTATGTCTACAACTGGACGGTGATATGTTTCAATCTGCCTTGAGGAGTAAATTAACATTTCTGAAAAAAAATGTTTCCGGGCGTAATGTTTTACATTTCTTTAATGCTTCATTACAAAAATCAATGTAGCGTGTACAAATAGGTTTTGTTAAACAGGTAATAACTGTACTTTCTTTCATTAGTTGATGATTTGTATCTACAGAGAACTTGAATTTAGATGAGAATTAGTAGAATCTTATGCTATTGCATTGGATTAGCTTTTTATATATAGTATTGACAATTGCCTCCATCCACAGTTATATTGTCTATTGAAGTGGAGGCCAACTTGGAATTGAGTGATAAAATTAAAACTATGCCCAAAAGTTGTTACATACTGCTTTTAAAAGAAGCAGCAGATGGCAGACTTTGGTTGATAAGAAAAATCTCTAGAGTTGGATGGCTAAAGGACTATAATAGATGTTGAACCATCAAAACATTCTAGTTGAAAAAATATTCTGGAAAATAAACAAGAGCAAAGCACTTGTATATTGTCTCAGAATTCACCATGAAGTCAGCAGAGTCAAACTCGATTAGGCAATGGTTTAGTATTCCATATGGGAAATGAAAGATGGAACATTTTTAAGGTTAATTCATCAGTTTGTGCAGTATTTTTAGGTGCTTGGAAATAGAATGGGTGAGAGTGTAACTGTTGCCACACACAAAATAACTCAATGAAACAACTCAAAGAGGAACAACACTCACCCCCACATACAAACACACATACCTCAGACTTATCCAGGGAGGCTGCTTCTTCTATCACCAACCTATGGATAATGGTGGTCTTATTGCAAAGCTGTCTGACATATAATACCAACTATCAGAAACCAGATCCTCCAAGGATCTAGTAACCTAATATTGTAGATGAATAGTAAGGAGTGGAAAGTGGGTTTGATCTGAGCCATCAACTCTCCTGTCCCTCTGAATATGCAACTCTCAGATTCCCATCATATCTCTCCTGACATTCACATTTTCATTTGTCTTCAAAACTTTTCCCCAGCCCAGCATCCTTGTCCCATGCCCTACCTTCACCCTTCCTGGCCAAAGGACCTATCCAAACAATTTCCATATCCTTCTACCAAACCATTGTGTCCACCCCAAGTGTTCTTGCTCTTGGCATTCAGCCACTGAAGAGGGCTAAGCTGAGCCACATGTACCAGTAACCATTCAATCAAGTTCCAAATAAAGTGATACATCAGCATAATAAATAGTGAAGTGATTAAAAATGTTTTTATTGCTACAGTTAGATAGCTTTAATTCTTTCACATGACTTTATTGTTGTTTTCAATGTTCTTGTGAAAGTGCTATGAGTCAAAGATTAAAAAAAAGTTTTACAAAACTATAACAACAACAACAACAACAACAA